>NW_009708799.1:21323-44330 GCF_000703405.1 Apaloderma vittatum | reverse complement strand
GACTCTGGGATGCATCTCAGCAGGTCCCACAGGCTTATGTATGTTCAGGTTCGTCGGGTGGTCACAAACCTGGTCTTCGCTGGCAGCAGGAGGAACTTTGTCTGCTTGGTCCCCATCCTGTGTCCTTCAGCTGGGAAGCTGTGAGCAGAGAGGTTGCCAGTGAAGACTGGGGCAAAAAAGGCATTGAGAACCTCGGCCTTCCCCTCACCTGTTGTACTACCTCTCCATCCATGTACAACAAGTACAAAGTACATCTTTTTTAACCTTCCTTTTCTGGTTGACAAACCTGTAGAAGCCCTTCTTATTTTTCTTTGCAGCCCTTGCCAGCTTTAGCTCCAGCCAAGTGTAGAACTACGGCAACAGGCAATTCTGGAGCCACTTCCTTCTGGGGAGTTATTTCTACCAGTCATTAAGGTCCTGGTGCACAGCACAGAAGTGTCATCAGCCTTCCCCAAGGGGGGCTATCAGCCAGGGGAAACCAACAGCCGACCTGTCTCAAAGCAGGGGAACACGTCCTCTCCGTGCAGCCCTCGCGGTTCATCCCTCCCATCCTCTTCGTAAAAGTATGTTCAGACTTCTCAAAATTATCTGAAAACCGCACCTTCAAACAACATCTAAGTATGCTTCAAGAGAGTTAATACCTGCAAACCAAGCAGATCCAAAGCAACAAAAATGAGCATAAAAAAAACCCCATACCTAAAATAATGCATTTTGAAAGCACGCTGGGAAGAGGCAAAACCAAAGCAGAGAAATGACAAAAACGGAGATCACAAATTTGTTTTACAAAGTCACTGTAAGCAAGGGAGACGAGAGAGGGAAAAGTCTGGTGCATCCAGGGAGGGAAGAAGGGGTGAGTGGAAACAGCTGGAATTGTTCAGCTGTGTCAACATTCGGCTGTTTCACAGATTGACTAGCAAAGTGTCATCTGAAACCAATTACATTCCCAAAACCCCACGGACCCAGTTCATAACATTGATTAATCCACATTGTGAAAACGTCCCCAAGCAAAACTAGAACAGCTGTCAGCCCTTGGAGCTCAGAAATAGCATTTGATTTTCTACAATTTTTCTGATTTATTTTTTTTTTAGAAAAATCCATGCACACTCTTTAATAGCATCTTTGTGATTTACATAAAAGATCACATACCTGTTTCTACTGTTTACAAGCAAAAGAGATCTCCGCTTATTTCCACCTGCATTGCTTATCCTGCAGTACCATGGCTGGTGATAGAAGAGGTCATCAGCTTTAGACATGCTCCTGAAGATGACTTTTCATCTCTTTTGCAGATCCTGCGGGACCTTTCCACTTTCTGAAGGATGGAAACCTCCTGTCCCCACTACAAATGCCCTGAAATTCCTATCTTTGGGCAGGCTGGTTACGCAGAAACCAGCAACTGTACTCCTGAAATGCCCAAACACTACCTGACTGGGAATCAGCTGCTCGGTCCAAGCGAGGCACGGGTCAGCTCCGACCCCTCCTCGTTGCTGCCGTCCCCATGGCCCCAAGGATCTCGCTTCCTACGAGGTACTTCACAGCGCAACCACGTCCTGGATAACCCCCCGGCTCTGTCCATCCGAGCAGCATCAACCTGAGCCAGCCTACTCAGAGCTCCTCATCGGCTGCGAAGACATAATTTATCTGTCACATTTCCCAAGAGAGTATCAGACAGATGTATTCTGACAGTCTATAAAATATTTCCAAGCTAGCCAAAATCGCTGCAAGAATATCGTAACAAATAGCAATGGAAGCGTGTGGAAATGAAATGAAAAGGAACGAAGAGGCAATGGGAAGATTTTCAGCTTTCACGACTGTCCATTAAAGGCTGCAGGAAAAAGAAGCTATTTCTTGCTTGCATGTTAAGAACATCTCTTTATTAGAAAAGGCATTTTTATATGGAGCTCAATGTATTCTTTTCAGATGTATGGATTTATTTTATCAGCTGTTCTAAAATAAAGTTTAGAGGAGCAGGAAAGCTCCATCAGCTCGTGTCAAAGATCAAGAGACCCTGCACTTCAGCCTGCAATATTCTTCCTGCGATTCTATCAGCCAAAATTGCTGTCGCTGTGAAACATCAAGAGAAACACCCGTGCTGCATTTGTATTTTTATTTCCCAACCAGGGCAGGGAATTGTCAGACTGATGAGGTAAATACCACATCAGAAGTCCACAGAAACAAAAGTGTTCAAATCATACCGCCGCCGTGTGATTCCAGGACACTGGTGAAGTGACAATTCCTTTTACAATAAATACCTGGAATGTGTATAACGCATTCACCGTGAATCTCCTGAAAGACTGGATTCAAATGCAGATACACAGGAAATCTTTCGCATTACTGCACAGCCTGTACCAGAACTTACATGAATAAAGTCAACATCACTGGGCATAACACATTCTGCGTTACAGAGAAACACCTCCTGGCTTTAGAGAGGCTGTCTGGGAGGGCAAAGCATAAGGTTATCAGAGTTAGAATATCTCTCGGCTTATCCCTTCCTTCACTCAGCCCTCTTGCTTTTTACTTTCTAAGGACTTGCCACAGATCAAACCTCCCGCATGATTGAAACTGAATTGAAATAGTGAAGTTTAAACAACCAAACACATACACCATAAACCAAAACGCAGCACACACGATCAACCATACCCATTCATTACTCAGCAAACAAGTTCTACTAGAAGGGTTATTTGTTTGAGGACAATGGCACACTGTTGAGAGAGTTTATACTCAAGAAGGTAAATACATTTCTGAGCCTTGCCTTTCTTTTTGACTCTTTACAAAACCCTCCAGCAATATTTGTTACCACCACTGGATACCCCATAAAAGCTCTCACCATTTGGCATGTGCTTCCAAGCCCCAACCAGGATCAGCATCATGGGTGCTGTATAAAGAGAGTAACACCTAACCATTAGGCTCCCTGTTTTGCAGGGTGCCAGGATGTATCAACTCAAGGGAGCATTATTCAAGCCTGTAAAATGGTGTAGTATTTACATATGTGCTTAGTGTTAAGTATATGCCAGTAATAAGTTACGCCGCATTAAAAACCCGCTTCACACATTCTGTGAAGACACTCACAAGCTGTTCTTGTTTCCCATAAATGTTAGAAATAAAAAATAGTTACTGCATCTAATATTTCATATCCTGCAGCAGAAAGGAAACAGACAGTGGCATTAAATATAAGCCAGAAAACGGTGAGACCACAGCAAACCCAAGTTCAGCCGGATGGTCTGCATGCAGTAGACGCACTTTTTATTAAGAGTGGCCAATACCTGATCTTTGAATAACAGAGTAATTCAAGAGCTACTCGGTACTGGGTTCTGCGATGTTGAGCACACAAGCATTGAGCTATGTTTTCTGGCCACTGAGACATATTACGATTTTCTTACTGAAAAAAAAAGTTTAATGACTCATAACAATTGTCTTCGAAAACATAGAATTAAAAGTCAAAATTATTTCCACCTCATCAAAAATCCATGAGAAAGTAAAATTATTTCCCAAGTAATTCTTAAACACCAATGGCTGGATCCACATGGGTTGCTAATAGTAGCTAACAGACTGAGAGAATAATGTGTTAGGTATTCTTAAGATCATAATGAGAAAAATTTATACAAAGACTTGTAGAACTAGGGCAAAGTACAAAGAGTTATTCAAGCTGTATCACTAGCAGACATCTACCAATTCATAGAATTCAAAGTCAAAAAAAGATGAGTGGGATGATCTATTCTTGCATATCCTAAGATGTGCGTATCATAGGTCGTTGCATTTCACATCATTAACCCCTGCACCGAGCCCCATAAATAGTATTTGATTAAAACTTTTCGTACAGAAAAGCATCCAAGCTGAATGTGATGACTTGAGGAAATGGTGCAGCAGCTGCTCCCCCTCGTATCACAGCCATCCATTCCAACGTCTAACCACAGTGAGTGTTGAGCACTCTTACCCACTCTCCAATTTGAATTAATCTGCTCCAGCATTCTAGTCACTGGCTCCTATTTTGCCTCTCTCCTTTAGATTAAAGAGAGTCCTTTAATACCCAGTATTTTCTTGCTCTGAAGACTCTTGAACACCATTATCCTACAGACACACAGTTTGCTCGCTGATGAATTTATGAGACGATGCTCCAAGTGGGTGAAGACCAGTCGTTTTCTCCTATCCTAAACATTTTGTGGTGACCTTCTGAACCTTACCAATACCTCAATGTCCCTCCCAAAATACGCATCTTAGGGTGACAGGAATTATTCTAGTGTGGTCTTGCCAACGTACAAGCAGGCAAAACTTCTCACTCACTCCCATTTGGCAGAAATATTGAATAGCCTTGATACTAGTTCTGATGCCTGTACCAGCTCAGATCGATTCTCCAACATGAGCCTGAGAGAAGGCAGTTAGCCAGAGCTGCCTCTAGCACACAGACTGCTGCAACTAAAGTAGAGCTTGCAGGAAAAAGCAAGAAGGAACATCAAGTTAAGCCCTGGAGAACAGCATGCATTGAACCCCACGCTGTGCTCAGATGAACAGCAGCTGCGAATGAGTTTAATGTTCAGACGTTCTCCAACCCAGGGATCACACCTGGAACGTCACGGTGAAGAAGCACCGATGGAGAGCAGCATTTAAGACGATCAGGAAATCCTAGCACTAAGAGGCTTTCTGGTTCCAAGTTTTCTGAAGAAAATATGGATCGTCACCACAGATTGGTGATCTCGAAGGGTCAAGTGTTGAAGAGGAGGTATGAAACGGGTGACTAAAATAAGCGGAAGAGAACAACAGAAGGAATGTCTTCCCATAGAAAGTAATGACCATATATAGCATGCCTTTTTTTATATATAGTTGATGTGTTTGATGTCTGAGGACCTTTCGTCAACTCTGTCATCAAGTGGTATTACCCAAAAGGAGGACTGCTGTTTGCTAGTTATTTATCTGAGATTTGAAAGCACGACTGCTCTGTTTACCCTCTTAGGCACCATTGCACCAAAGAACATTTTGTACGACAGCGGGAAGCCAGGCTGGCAGCACGGACACTCGCCCAACTACCCCATTACCTCTCCGTAGGTACTTAGAACGGCAAGAGCTTCCCATGCAGGTCACCCGCGTCCAGAACTGGGGCCCTTGTGACAACTCCCTGAGCTGAGAGATCCTGCGAGGTTTCCTCCGGGCACAGCAGTCACCGGGCTGAGTTACTGTGTGTGAACATCTTTGTGAAAATAAATATGGATTAATACCTGCATGTTCACAATACATACCTTTAAAACTCTACTCTTTCAGGGTAGTACATAACGACACACATGTGTAACGACGTAATACAGAAGTAATAACAGTGAAAATCAAAACTATTGGATGACACAACGGTTCTTCAGACAACCTAATGAACAAGCAAGCCACGGACAGAAGTATAACAGAGGTTATAATATCTAGATATATCAAAAATAGAAATCATTTCGGAGGCAGTGAAAGTATGAGATAAAATGAAAGGGTATATCCAAATAAAGGTCCTTCCTTTCTCATTCTAGAAAATTATCTTCTGCTTCTTTTTACTACATGCTGAGGAAAAAAAAAAAAAAACCCACACAGAGGCATACTGCGTAAGATGTTAGGGAATACAGCTTTTTATTTTTAATTATCCCCTAAGAAGAAAAATCAGGAGACGTGGCTAATTACTATCAGGAAGGCTTACACAAGGAAAGCTACCGAAGGAACAGGATAGAGCTGCCACCAGCCCCTGAGTACTCGTCTCCTTCCTCCACACCTCAGCTGCTGGATGCTGAGCCCCACAGATTCTCGGCAGGGACAGCAAAGGAACGATTCTCTTAGAGCTGAGCCTCCCACCGCGCTTAAGCTGAGCTGGTATGACGCCTCCTCAGCCTCTGCGCTGGGACACAGTGGACTGGATCAGAGCAAAGGCAACACACGTCAGTGAAGCTTCCCTTCTTTCCAAATTTATGCTTAGTCACTCCCGATTTGGCACGGAAATCACCTAACAGCCAAAATGGTGTGCAAATAGCAAACAAATTAATTTCTTTTAATACTCTACACAAAGGTCTAGAGACTAGCAATTTGCAAACAGAGAAAATTGCCAAGAAAAAGTACTCAACACCTCTAATTGCCTTTTTTCCTTTCAATGTTTAGGAATGAGAATGTAGTAATTTAATACGAGGTTCATATGCAGAAGCAATCTAGGATTTAATATCTACAGTTTGGATTTAAGACAGCAAGAATCTTATTTTCTTGTCTCTGCACCAAGCTATGCCTGCCTTGCCTGCATCTTATCCAGCCTCTAAAGGCATCCACAAAAAAGCCGATAAGAGACCTGGATGCAGTAACAGTCTGTTTCTCTAGTATAACGTACAATTGCATAAATAGAGGGTTAAAGTTTTGGAGAAAGGACCTCTGGACCCAAACTTTGCCACTCCCCAGGCCCTCCTCCAGCACTGGCCCTGCTGGTTTTCTTCCCAGTGCCCAACTGCTGTATCTCCTTCCCCAGACACATGCTGTCTGGGTGCCTTTACGACTGTTTCATCTTCAAAAGTCACTAATTTTCTGAACACTCAACCAAGCCCAAAGTGCTAAATGTTAAACCATGTACTTAAGGGGAGCAGGATCTGTCTGCTGAGCTTTCCAAGCAGGCCAGCTGCCTGGATTACATTTCAGTACGAGCTAGCCCCGGTGCAGAAATTTTTGAGTGTACGGGCTAATAAAACCCAGAATTCACTTGAAGACTTGCTCCAGATGACACAATGGGTCGAAAAAATAACTATGACCTAAGCTTATATTTTAACCGCACAACAAAACAACCACGCCGTCGATTTATCTGGTTTTTACCCAGATATCATTCTGCAGATTGCCATTAACCAAGAGTGTCTACATTTGTATGTTGCTGAAATACATCACCGCACACACCAAAGACTTTCTCCCACAACATGAGCCTCTCCAAGAGGGAAATGTTTTCTGGACATTGAGAATATTATCCCGAAGGTTTCTAGAACGTACTGAATTTCTACAGATAAAACTGAATCCTACAAATGTTGAAAGGAACTCAAAAAGGAAATACTTTGGTGACAGCGTGATCTGAAAGGTCAGCATATAACTGAAGGTATGTTCCAGCCTACAAAAAAATTACATTCTGCTCCTGCTGTTGTAAAAAGAGTATTTTCCACATAACTCGTACAGTTTATTTTAAAACCTTGAAGCCTGTTAGTAAGTCTCCGAAGACATGATTGTCTTGTTATTGTCAACACGCCCACCCATCCGATCAACCTTCAAAACATCAAAATCCACTTTACTCCCACTATCCCCTTGATGTAAATTATTCTCCTATTAATAATTCTCTTTTGTTATAATCATCCTTTCCTATCTTGCATGAATTGCTCTCATCCTAATATGACCAAGTTTGATCTTACTTTTTGAAAAAAATACAAAAAAAGGGTAGCTTTGTGCCGTTAAGCTGTTATGCCACTAAAGGAACAGTCAAGGTATCCCATGAGAGTTAGTCTGTATATATTACCTGCCACAAACATTGTGTTCGACACGTGAAGAATTACACTTATTGGCAGAAAACCTGAGGACTCTTCCAGAACCAGATCCCTGCAGCAGAAGGCATGAATTCTGCGGTAGGATACAGGCTGCCTAGTTTTGCAGCAAATTTCCTTGATTATACTCAGTCCTTTCAAAGGTTTTCCAGTTTTATGGAAACATTGCGAAAGCAATTCTGCTTTCTCCAGTTGTTATCTGCTCAGATTTCTGGTAGTATCTGGTGGGCAGAGGTATCGCTTAGGGCAATAGTTTCAGCTCCAGCGGATCACATGCAAGTCCTAAAGATGGAGATTAAAAAAAAAACAAACAAAAGTATATCTACAGGATTGACACAGCACAAAAGTTTCTGGCTGGTGTTAAATCAAATTTTATAAAGGTCCCTTCCAGTCCCTTCTGAAATCTATTAGAGATCCAAGTGGTGTCTGAATTATTTGTTTTCTGTCATTAGTTTTAACAACCTGTTTATGAGACTGTTTTGTTTTGGGGTGGGTTTTTTGTTCGTTTTATTGCGTGTGGTTTTTTTGGGAGGTGTCTTTTTTTTTGTTGCTTTTTTCCCCCCTTCCTGCCTCACTGAATTGTCTCCAAGCACCTCTGGATTTGCAGCAGCAACTCCCTGACACAATGATAATGTGCAGGTCCCCAGCTGCAAAATGCAGCCAGTGTTTCTCCGGGGCTCCCACACACTCTGGGCTATTCAGGTTTGTTCATTTTTTTCCTTATTCTTTTTCTTATTAAAGATTTTATTTGGAAAAAAAAATGTCCCTTTGTTATCGTTAAAGACACCTTGTTACCTGGGGAGTTCGTTTAAATCGTCAAGCAGAAAAGGATTCTAAAAGGCAGACGGCAAATGAATTGTCCCTCTCCCTGCTTCTCTGTCTTTTAACATGCTTTTAGCACAGATTTTTTTTCATCAGGCATATATACCGATGTATAATAGGTGCCAGAATCAAATCTCTCTTGTGCCCAACAGGCACTGAATTATAGAAGGTGTCCCTGCAGCAGTTGGTGAGTTGGGCGAAGTGGTTTTATTTTTGTATGAGCACAGCAATACACTTTCCTACTAATAACAACAACAAGAATTTTCACTTTTGCTCTGTGACCACATTTCAGCTCTTTTACTGCACCCGGTTTCTATGGGGTAATGGTAATAGGGAACAAAAGCACTTGCAAACTTGTGTTGTAGGTGAAAATCCAAAAGGCAGAGGCAAATTAATGACTCCCGGCTGGGAGATATATTACTGTCTTTTGGCAGCGAACGTTGAAAGATGAATTATTTTAGCCTGGTTTCGAAAAACAGCACAGGTCAAACAATAGAACGGGGTGCTGCAAGCACACACAATAGCGGGGAGCCACTTTTAGCTGAAATTGAAAAATGTTTCCCACAAACTCTGTCCAGCATGGCAGGAGAATGATTTTTTTTATTTTTTTTTTTTATTGTGGGGGGAAAGTGGTGGTGGTAGTGAAATTTATATACTGTTCGGCAACCGTTTTCTATCACAAAACAATGACTCTTAAAACATGGTGTTCTCCTCCTCCACACCAACGTCTTCGGTTCAAAAACCACAAATTCTAAAAATACTTGCACAATGTGACAGGATGCTGTCCAAAAGGAAGCAGCATTGTACTTCAGACAGTCCTTCGCACCTAAAGCCTCCCCTTACTGCTGTAAACATGTGCGTACGCTTCAAGAACCTCCCTATATGCAGATTTCTTTATGTCCTTCTGTCGAGGAATATTAGCAAGGCTTTGATCCACATGCTCAGAACTAGGTTTCTGCATTGTTCATTAATGCTTTTACACCTAATATTTATGCTTTATTTTGTAATATGCTCAGAAACGAAGTCAGGAAAATATGCCTGCCTTGGAGTAGTGCAGTGTAGATTACTCATGTGGAGAAAAAAACCAAAACACTAGAAAGGTCTCCCAGAGAAGGGCTGTGTGCCCTGCTCTCATAAAATAAACTTAAATCGTTTGAAAGCAGTTACAAAAAGTCCCCACACAGGTATATGTTCTCTTACCGGTGGAGTTAACTCAGGGCTATAGTTGAAGAACAAAGCTACGCGTGAGCTATTTATACACTTACGCAATCAATACTGAAATAAACACACATATAATTATGTCATTATCACATTAGGACGTCCATAATGAATGATTTAATCAAGTTTAAAAAAAAAAGAGTATCATAAATATGGCCAAATGATAACCAGATTGCCCTACAAGAATAAATCGTCCTGAGAAAAGGCAAGTAACCGGCAGAAACTGGTGGGGGACAACTAGTTTAGCCATGAAGATGTATCACAACTGTATTATTTAAGAATCCTGAGGACATTCCTGTACTTTAGAGAACAAAAACAACTAAAACACAAACCCACTGACACCAAAACTTGAAATAAGTAATGTTTACACGCAGATTACTGTTGTTAGAGATTAGAGCCATAAAGATCACTGTCTGCTCCTAAAGACAGATGCTGGATTTTTGAGAGGCATTTTCTCCTGCTCTGAGGATTCATTTCACGATTCTATATTGGGTAACTATTCCATTCGTTTGGTTTGCTTGGGCCTGGTTACCATCATCCTCAAGATTTTCAAATGGTGTCTGCGCAGCTCGAAAATGAATAATTGATTAAGTCCCCTCTATTTGCATCTGGCGCCTTTACTTAGGGGTATCGAGCTGGCATTCCGAAGGCTGAACAAAGCCGGCTTGCGCAGGCTGCCAAGCGCTCCCCTAACAGCTGCCATGCGCTCGGGGAGGCTGTCCTTGTTCCAAAACAGCTGTACCCAAGGGCTGGCAAACACAGCTACGACCTCCGAAGTCGCAGAAGACATCACGACGATAACACCGGCCAGATTTAGCCAAGCTCACCGAGTTGCACTACGCTGCGTTGGAGGAGCGGGTCGCCGACTCCACCGGGGATTTGCAACTCGGAGGAGCTCCAGCTCTGCTGGCCTAACGACGGCACAAAACTGCGGAAACAACCACTGCAGGGTCGAGAGAGGGGAGAGCTGGCGGCAGAGGAACGAAAGCTAGTGGGAGAATTCAAGGTCGATAAAAAGACAGCCTAGCTGGGCCAAGAGGTCGCCCCTCTCCTCCCACAGCGCCCGGTGCTCTACTAGAGCTCGCGTCGCTCCCTCCCCGGAGCTGCCTCTGCTCCTAATTGCTACACCAGCCCTCAGAATGGCCTCCCAGTTCACGGTGAGAACCAGCACTAGTACATTTACTAACAAAGCAATAACTGCACTAAGCCTCCTTTGCCTGACAAAGGTTGGTACGAACACATTTCCATTATTCTGCAATTTCAGCAAGGAGCAGCGAAGGGTTGGATGAGGAGAAAAGGACATGCTAGGGAGCGGCAAGGAACAGCGCCTGGAGAGCTCGAACCAACAAAAATGCATAGTCTCAAATATGGGAAAAAATATGGCTTAATAAATCATCATCTGAAGTTGCCATGGTAATAGTAAATGTCTAGTTCCCTATACTGTTTAACTCCATACATCCACTACTCCTGCAGGAGAGCAGCAATGCCGACTTCGCCGCCGCACCAAACGACGCCGGAGATGCTTATTTAAAGACAAGGACAGCGTGTACAGCTCGGTGTAGTCAGGCTCATGACCTGCAGGGTACTTGAGGTGAAGGAACACTTTCTTTATGCAAGTCAGCTCCACTCCCTGTACTTTTTGCAGAACTCACTTCCTGGTGCGGTTGCCTCCGAAATGCAGTTTGCCAGATAACCAGCAAAGCAGCGTTTGCTTTCTGAAACCAGAAAACATTTTGCAGCTGACTGAAGATTGCAGTCCCACCGCGCGATAAATTATCCTAGCTGTAGGTAAATATAGATACAGAGAATCTGAAAGATCTTTTTATGTACCAATGACTTCTCGGAGGGAGGGGCTGGAGTAAGTAAAAAGAAAGAATCTGACAAGAAAAAGGATGGTGCGTGGGTCTCTCGCAGAATAAGGTCAGCTCCCACAGACTTCCTCAAGCAAGTTTCTTAATGTTCCCGTATCTCGGTTCCCCCATCTGTACAACAGTGTTAACATGTACTCTGCTTATCTAAGCTTATTAGCATGTAGAAAGTGATTTGTAATCCCAAAGTTCAGAGCCTATGAAAAAAGAAAACTTTTGTTTCAAAACTTCTTTGCAAGGGAGAGTCTGAAAAACAGCCTGGCTGGCAATCCCTGCACTATAAAGCACTGTCAGTGTTTATAAAGCAAAGATAAAACGTTTCCACATCACATAAAGAAGCAAATTGTCTAGTCATACTTAAAGCACTATAATGAGAGAGATGAGGAGAAAGACAGTCAAGAAATAAACTGAAGCGACAGCAGCACTAGGAGCAATTAGTTATTGGAGAAGCGCAGCTCAAAGGGGAGAGAAAAAGTCAGGTTCAGCTTCCCAGCAAAGGAGCACGTCAAGGATATTTCAGTCAGGCTTTTCCAACTCTTCTTTTTAAATGCTCGCTGCACCATCTCAGAACATGATCCTACCTACGGCACGCCATACTAGTTCACTTAAGGGCAGGTTAAATATCCTTCTTAGTTTCTCAAAAGCCAGGTCCCTTAGACCACGAAATCCCACCGCCAAAACCAACTCACAGTCTACAAAACATAATCTGGGAATAAAGAACACTTATCTTTATTAAAGCGGGCCTTAGGATGCAGTGCCAGAGCACTAATGGTAAGCGCAGGCAATCCAGCTACGCTTTCCTTGCTGGAGTCTCTTAAGCCTTTGTTATTGCAATTTCACATTCAGAAAGGTATGTTAACCTAGAACGCAGCCCTTGTAAAATAAAGGATTTTTCAAGAGGTTCTACCAGGTCTCTTCCTACTGACCATTCTAGAACAGGGTCGACCACCAGTATTTTTCTCTCAGTCTTTACAGGAAGCTCTTTATCAGGCTACACATCCGTGGTGGACATAAAGTACGGCTCCCAACCTACAGCAACTTAAAGGGAACGCAGAGCTGTGATAAAGAAATATGCTGTCCGGAAAAAAGGATTTGCAGGATTTTTAACCACACTGAAACTTAACGCAAATCTGCATCCTTTCTAAAACGAACGCTTTTCCTACCCTGTTAAAGGTGAACTGAAGTTACAAACTTTCTCAAAACAAAGATAAAATTTTGCACAAGGTACTCACAGACAAAATCACTCAATTCATCACATCTCATACATAGAGGAACCCCTACACATTGATTTCAAAGTGCAGCAGCTGAACAATTTTAGAGTGTTTTACATGTTTGACTTTCTCAATGGGAGTATTTCAAACACCCATCTCCTCCTCTTTCTGCATGTAATTTATATGCCTGAGACACAGGAGTCGTGTCAAAACTTGAAAGAACAGAGAAATCCACCATCGTGAAAGGCTCCTTGGAATCCAGAGGTGTACATCAAATACCGTGAGCTCAGACTGTGCGGCTTGGTGGTGCCTCCCCCTTCTTCGACTGCGTTTCCTGCTGCAGAGAGCCTTCAGTCTCACATTGCAAACCCAAGCTCCAGATGGAAATATAAATTCGTAATCAGTTCAGGGCGAATAGCCAACGTACCAAGGTTACATCACAGTGGATGCAATTTGCAACTTCAACAGAAGGGCAGGGAAAGGAATCAAAACGATCTTCTGAGGGAAGCGTGATTTATTAGCTAACGCAAGACCGGTATTTTTTGTCATTTGCACAAAGACATCCGTCCATAGCCTGACGTTAAACATGTAAAAGATTTGAGCTCGGGCACTTTCTCTGGAAGCTAGCAAAGCTATCCTTCTGCAAGCCCTTCGTTTTCTCTCTAAACGAGGCCAAGGTATCAAAGTATTGCCAAACTGCGGAACATCCAGGTCAAATGATATCTCACTAAATTAAAAAACAAAGAGAGGACACCGTTCCTTACTTGAGGAAACATGCCAACATCGGACACAAACCAGGGTGCCTAATGAGATAAGAGGAGCGGCAAAAAGTAGTGGAAACCCAAAATGAATGACTGAGCTAAAATCGAAGAAAAACTGGACCCCTAGTACTCTCTTTTCTCCACTCCTAAGGGACTCTCAAGAGGTCTACTGTGTGCTTTCTGCATCACGTCAAAAAAAGCAGACAGTGTCAGAAGATGGGGGTCAGAAGACAGGAGGAAAAAGTACTGAAACTTAGTTTGTCCCTTCTGAACAAGGATGCCGCCACTGTCTTCCCAACCACAAGCTTATTTTTCTGCCAAAATTTAAGCCATTTCTAGATCTTACATAATTTTAAATATGATAAATGTTTCTCGGTACATTAATAATCTGGCTCCTCTGCACGTAGCGTGGTCTCTCCACAGCTAACGATTAAAGCCAGCACCAAAGCACTTAGGGTTTTCCATTTCTCTGTGGACAAAGGTGAAAGAAAACAAAGAAAAAAAAAAAGTACAAACACTCCAACTATCGCAGGGTAATACTACAAGGCAGGCATCAGGCACACGGTATGTCACAGAGAGGGGCAGCGTGACCCACGTGTCAGGGCAGGCTTCCAAAGCACGAGAAATCACAGTGGGATTCTGGACAGAAAGCACCGAAGAGGTTAACAGAGAAAAAAATTGTATTAATAAAACATGAAGTTATTTAAAATAGTTCAAGTATAGCAGAACTCACTTTCAGTTATGCCAGACTGGATGATGAAGTTTGTGTGATTAATTCCATTCTCTTCCTTTTCATCTCCGAAAACTGTCAGCTCTGTTGTACCAACAACATACTGTTACAGTGGCATCGTGAATAGCTCTTGGATAGCAAACAAAAAATATTAAGTGAGCTTTGCCAATTACCTACCACACGGTTCGCTCACAAGCTGCCTGATTCCCTTAAAATTCTATTGTTGGGATATCTAACCTTTTAAAAATAATAGATACCACTTAAAAGCAATTGTTATTTTAATTGTGAACTGGGATCGTAAATCAATTTTTTTAAGAAGCAATTGTACGTTCTGCTGGATTCTTTTGAATGTGCCTCCTTTAATTCCCTCGCAGGCAACTTCTGCTATAATGAAATTTTTCATTTGCAAATTAGATTTGCTTGTAGCTAGAAACAAAACGCCATCATCAGAGAGCCAGTAAAAGGGATGCATCCTCACCTAGCAGGAACAATTAGTTGCACTGACTGCAGTTATAAAAACTGCCTCTGTTCTTCTTTCTCCTCCAGCTCTACGATCTGAAGCAGGACTTGGAAGCAGGGGCACTAGAGGAAATTGTGCGGTTTTACACACGGTAAAATAAAATCTGCAGAGCTGCGCCTCTTTGCAGTGTCTTAAAAGCTGAACTGCGCGATGCCGGCTCCGTTCTGTCGACGTCGTCTCTACATACGTGTGCATGTACCACGCATACATATTCATGTTATGATAAAGAAAGGAAAATTTAATTATTTATGTAGAGCTACCACTCAGCGAGGGACTTAAGCGTAGGCTCACGTAATAAATAATCTGTTTAGAGGCAACAGGAATCGGTTTGATGAATGTCACAAACCCCACAGAGCACTCCAATTGTTTTTTCTCTGTGTCAGTAAGACATACAACTCAACACATCAACCCACCTATAACCCGCTTCCTCAGGCAGAAAAGCGAGGTTATTGCCATTTCACTTTCAAAAAACCTGCGGCAAACGGGCACAAGAAGATTAGGTACCTAATCCAAAGCTATTCAAGAAGCCTGCTGAAGAGTTGAGTGTTAAAAAAAATAAATAAATCTCAAGTTCCAGCCTCGTAAGTTCACACACGTAAAGCCCTGCTCACTCCAGAACACCAGGTACGGTTTAGACTTGAAACCACCTTTTCCCTGATACGCATTCGGCTTCGACTTACAAGACTTCATATCTTCTTGAGACCAAAATAATCCTGGCACTGTACGATCCAGTTGTTATTTCAATAACTATCCTCTGTACGAGAGAACCAAGCATTGTATTTTTAGGTTCCCTGCAAGAAGTATTGTTCATTTTTATCCTTTCAGTGGGTGATCTTTATCTCCGGCCGCCTTTGGGATATTTTCTTCCTGTTCAAACACCAAGGACATTTTGATTATGCTTCGCTCTAATGAATCCCGGAGTCTTCCGAGCGGGCCCCAACCCACTTGGGGAAATTAGTGAAAGGGAAGAGCTACCGGAGGACAATGAGGAGACCTGAGAATGATCTCATTTTTAGGCATGAAAAGGAAGTGGCTGGAAACAGATCTGCTATTAGGCGCAGCAGGAGCTGGAAGCTTTGGAGCTAACATTGCACCAAGTTGTGCTTTTGGAAAAGCGGAGGATTTGATCTGGATACGTCAATGTGTCAATCACCACACAGGTTTGTGAGGTCTTGCTCTTTTTTTTTTTTTTTTTTTTGGTCATCCATTTCAAACACAAGATTTTGTTCCTTTTTTTTTTTTTCTTCCCCCAGTCAATCAATCCCGCATGTCAACCTCAGGAACGTTTGCTAAAAAAAAAGTTCTTCCAGCTTTTTCATCCCAAGCCCTGTAGAAACCGATGTGTGAGCCACAAACGGGTGATGAGCAAGATGCCGATGAAACCACCGCTTGCGGCTTTGCGTTGCGACGTTTTGCATAAGCAAAGCTCTAGAACTAAGTCTCCTCCCTCTTCTGAAAGGAAATATTTTGGCGTAGGGTGCGCGAATGCTCCCAGACCACGGGAACGGGGCAGTCCACAGGACCAGCAAGCACAAGGAGAACTTGCCAGACTCTATCAAACCACTGTCCCGCAAACCCTGCCAAGCGCCTTGAGCCATCGCAGTGAGAGAAACACACCCTGTGCTCACCACATGCCGCATTTTATACTGGAGCGGCAGGGAAATGAGGCCAAGAGTCTCTGAACTTCCATCCATCTCCACCATTTGGCGATTGATTTGAACCATAAACGTGTGAATAAGGTCGCGTTCCCTCAACTGCGGTACGTTCCAACTCCTGATGCTCTTGGACCACACTTGCTTATGATACTCACACGTTTAAGCATTGTCACTAGCTGGTACGTTCTGCTGATTAATCAAGACAACATTCTGCATCTAATTAAAATAGACAGGGGTAGTGGTTCAAACCTGGAATGAAAGAACGAATTTGCAAATAAAGGCTGCTCCTTCACAAACGGACTGACGCACACCAGTCAGTTGAGAAGCAGGGATTGGAAATGCTTTTAGTAAACAGTTGTCCAAATAAAAAAACTCTGCTTTTTCTCATATCTGACAGACTAAATTTCAAGATAAAATAGATTGGCTTAAGCTAAGAGGATGAGATAGGAACATACGACAAGTGCAGAAGCATGCAGTCAAGTTTCTTGTTAAATAAAAACATTTTGTTCCTACATCAGCACGAAATCTGACACAACAGGGAAAAAAACAACAACCAACCCACAAACCACTCAAATCTGTAAAATCCACATATCCTCAATTCCTGGAAAACTCTTTTTTGGTGAAAAAATAGTTGTCCCAAAGCTCCTGGAAAGACAAGGACTTCAATCTCAGGCTGCACCACCTGCCCATTACCAGCTTACAGACACTGAAAAAAGCCTGGTGTCAATAGCTGTAACAATTTGGCGAGATCTCCAAGACCTCTCCCACGGCTTTCCGTCGAGGATGAAGCACATTCCTGAACTCCTCCTAACCAGGAAGGTGAAGCAAGACACAGCAACCCCTTGTGAAGGGCACAAAAGCCAAGATCTTCTGCTTTGCACTTCCCACAGAGGCCTCGACTGTCCTCCTCAAAAACAAAATAAGTTCTGCCTCAAGCTGTGCTCCGCTCTTGTGTAACACTGAGGCCGTTACGCAGCCTCAGCTCCCCAGATCTCTGCCTCTATTTTCCTCAGCGTGATTTACCCTTGATCTTCGCGACCGTCAGTCCTGGGTGATAAACGCTAAGATCTCCTGCCTAAGTACGATTGTCTTCTATTTCTTTCTGCCTTACCCCGCTCTCATACTTCTCTCCATGTGGCAGTAGCACACCTGGATGCAGTTCTTGTGGAAAATACTTAGAATTAAAAGGAGATGAGGGGAAAAAAAAGTAGAAAAGAAGAAAATAACAAAGAGGGGTAAGCAGCAAAAAGTGCCTGACAATACAAGCGGTGAGAACAGCGGCTGGCCAAAGGTGACGGGGACGTAATCAAGTGGACATGATGGACGAAGCTGGCAGATACATTTATAGCTCAAACTGTATCTGTGGTCCCATTTTTGGCAGCTCAGATCTCTGCTGCTGGACAAAAAAATAAATAAAGTAAATGGGTTAAGGCTGACCCTCAGGTAAGGGGTATATAGATAACCTCCTCTCACGGTGAGATGCAAGTTCACACAAATTGATTTTAAGTACCTGAAAACCAGAAGAGAAGCTAATGCTTTACACACCTTCACAGCCCCAGCATCACCACTAGCACTGAGCAGGTCCGGTCTCCAGAACTTGACATAGCACCATCCTAAAATTATAAAAAAACTAACACCTCCTCCCCTCTGCTCTTAAAAGTACGGAACTACACTGGCACGGCACAAGTGAGGCCAAGGAGGTGACTCTCCTTGCCCTCTCACAGCATGTCCCCTCGTACCCTCACGGTGCAGAAGGAAGCCCCGTGGATATCTGAGTTTAAGGGGTAAGGAAGAGAGGTTCTAGAAACAGGGCAAGGCTGGAGGGACTGCAGAAGTGCTCCAAGGTGGAAGCAGACGGACTAGAAAGAACGCTCCTCCTCCTTCATCTAACAAGAGAACAAATGCAAATTTTCAGAAAATCTGGTAAATCAACAATGCTGTTAGCAAAAGGTAACTCGCTGTGTTTGCTCCTTCCGCTATTGCAGGTCCCCGGGCAGCAAACGTCTGCTCAAGTTCCTCCAGAACGCAGGCAGCTCGACCTCAGACCTCCGCCCTGCGAGCAGCCTGGGCACAAGGCAGGGCAGGACTACACAAGCAGTTGTTACGTGCGCGTATGTTCTTGAAAACGGGCAAGTTCATGATTTTTTTGGATTTTATAGAGTAAGATCAGACTCATTATTTAAAAGTAATTATGATCATGCAAGCAAGAAGCAGTAACATAACAGGACAGAAATGCAGCTCTTCTAACATTTTAACCTCAGCGCACAGCATTTCATTAACTTCAACTTACATTTATATCAGAATGTATCTCAGAGACGATACATTCCATTGTGATTGCACCTCACCATGGTTTGACACTTGTTTTATATTCCAAAAATGGTGGTACCTAAAATGGAAAAGGCCAGGTGGGCTGCTCAAGCTGAAGAGCAGAAAAAACAGGGGCTAGATAAAAGGTAATCCAGCCCTGCCGTTATTTTACTCCGGTAATTTTACATAGGTACTGCCGCTACATTATAGGGGGAACAAATCCTCATCCAAGCCAAAAAAACCTCACATCACACACACAACAAATTTAAAAAACCACTCTAGCACACATTATAGGTAAAGTTTGTGACATTTCACAGCACTACAAATTGAAATGACGCAGAACACGACACGTTTTGTTCGAAGCGGGCCTGCCGTGTGCGAGCAGAAGGGCTGCGTTTGTAGGCAAACTTCTGAAGCAATTACAGAGGTAATACTGATTAAAATCTTAAAATCGGCCATCCATTTCAGACACAACTATGCTAAGCCCTCTCCGCTCTGCCACTAATTCTTTAAGTAGCATTCAAATCATCTTTTCACTTCCTCTCCTTACTTCAAGCTGATGAGTTTTCTGTCTTTTATTTTATTTATTTTTCAAAAGTCTTTCATAGCAATTAGTTTCCCTGACAATTTCTTAGCGCTGGCATGAAACATCTTTAGCTTTCTCCCCGGAGGGCCATCCCTCCTGCCTCCATAACCGACTTCTGGAAATCCGGGGGTTCCATAATTAATCTGAGAGATACTTTCTGTAAGGGGTAGATGACATTTAGAGTTACAGTAACACCGCCTTTGGTTATGTTTTGGCTTTGTTTTAATCTTTAATACTGAACTTTCCTTCGATTTAAGAACTGTGCAGAGCGACTGTTAAACCTCCTTTATTTTCCTCTGTCGAGAAGAGGTTTATTGACACTAAACAAGCCGCACGCTTCCTAAAAACTACCTTGGCTGATGCTGCACGAGCTCAAATCGACAGATGTGGGATATTAAGCAGCGCATTCCAATTCCTATCACATTCATTGACTCTTGGCTCCGGACGCATCGGAAACCTGTGTCCCAGAAATCTGGGATACAAAGGAAGGGACGTACAAAGAGTGCAACACTAGATCATTTGCATGCAGGAAGGGATGAAACCTTTTTTCCCTTAAACATGCTGAATTTGCCTCGAAACGCCACTTTGCAACTGCCGGGAGGTTCACTCACCTAGAGAAGATGCAACATCAAACTCCCTTAGATCTTACCAGCCCCCTCAATTAAACAATACATCGATTCTTTTTATTAACTCAACAATTTACCTGTTTCCTGCTATATTTTAAAGTTTATTTCTTCCCAGGGAGAGTAAGAAAACACATACATCTATTAAATCACACCTTGGGATGAACGCTTCTCAGGCTTTCTGCCTGCCTTGTTTATCTCATTTCAAAGCCAGATTTCCCTCTCATGACCCACAAAGCAAGAAAAGCCTCTTGGTCCCCCCATCAGACAGAAGATTGCTCTACAAATTCCTCATGCAGGCAACGAGGAGAATTAGCAAAATCACACAGGCTTGTCTTTCGTGGGGTTTGGTTTTGATTCCATTTCCAAGTCAGTGAGTTCTATCCACGTCCATTGAACACAAATTCTAACAAGTGCTGAACTTCAGCTATTACTTTAATCTTCCTAAATATCTCACTTTATAACGAAGGCATCCTCCCTCACTGTTATGTTTAGAAAAAAACCCAACACCACGCCAAACCAAAACCACCATAAGCATGGGTTTCATGCTCTAAACCAGCAAAGAAATAGACGGTCTGGCATTCATCCTCACGTCCATAAGCAGGCTAACATGGCATTGTTATAGAATGATTAACAAATACATGTCCAAAATCCACTGGTGATATTACCTTTTTTTTTTTTAAATAATTCTTCCTCAGCTATCCTCTTAAAATGTTAAACTTTGGATATTTGACAAAGGACATAATGAAATTTTTTTCCCCCTAGCTTATAATTTCTAATTTATGCAGGCTATCACAGTGTGAATAATGAAATGATGCTTTGCATAGTTTTATTCCTATGGGTTATAAAAGGAAGAGCATTGGCACTGTCCTGTCATTGCAAATGGTCCTGGATTTCTGACGTCTCACTTCAGTCGATGTTAATGAGAAAAAAGAATACTCAGGCAAAATCTGCTGTTGGCACAGCACACAAGAAAAAAGCCTCGCAGAATCCCAAAAGGGGGAGGGTGGAAGCAGGCAAATCTCTAATGCATAAAGTAATAGAGTTTCAAAAGATCTTTACAAGCTGCTAAGTAGCAGTCGGTGAAGAGACAAAATAAAAACGATTACCTAAATGGCCTCACAAGATTTGGGCAGCACCCAGAACTTAATTCGGGTTCCCCTCTCCCACAATTTGTGTATGCCTTCCCTATGCATTTCAACAGAATGCAAACAAACAAACAAAAAAAAGTTTAAAAAAGGTGGTCTCCCTCCACCTGAAAGCATCTGATAGGGCACTGAAAGTTAAGATATTCATTGCAGCAATTTTGGCTTAGAATACCGTGAACTTTACCCAAAGAAAATGGCAAATGTTCCGAGGCTCAGCCATCGTGGCTAAGAAGTGCTGCAATGAATCAAATTGATTAACTGGATTCCCTACAGACCTCCAAAACATTTCCTTGTAAGTCACAGGCAGGTACACGTATGTGCCATGAGCTTGTTAGACAGATGACAAATGAAGAGAAAAGCCTCAGTGTACATACAGCTGTTGTGAGGTGGAATCCCCGATTTGGGACTCGGGTCTTGCCAACATCCCTCCCTTAAACTCTTTGGTTAGAATGCTGAATTTCTAGATGAACTCTGCTCGTTAGCACGTGGCTTCCCTTCATCCTGCTGGTCTCGACACATCAGTAAACTCGTTAAAGGATTAAACTTCCAAAATTACAATTAGCTTTTTTCTGAAAAGTCAAATGTTACCAGTTAGACTCAAAAACAGACATGAAGGAAGAAGGATCGAGACTCCCCCGGAAAATTGAGTAATTCAGTAAAGAGGACTGTAGGACCCCCTCCAGTCTCTGTGAAGCCATGAAGTCTTAATAATCTCTCAACTTCCACAAAAATTCACGATAGGCAGGAGAGCCCCCAGCCCAGGGCTGACAGGTTATCCAGCTGGGACCCATTTCTGAAGCTTGTAAAGGACTCAACGAGTGGTCGGATTGTTTTATCTGGGGGAGGAGGGAAACACGTGTTTGGTATGGGGAGAAATCCAGCACAGCTCTTAAGCGTTAGCCATTACTCTCAGCCATCCTCGGCTACCTGGAGAAGGGAACCGAAGTACCAGAGGACAATACACCGGTCAGTCATGGTAACCGTACCTGTTTTGCCAGAAACAGATGGTCTGTAGAGACCAGGGTTTTTCCATTACAAATCAATAAGGCATTCATTAAGACTTGAGGAAATAATTCTTTCTTTCAGAGACACGTTTCAATATCCACAGTGAAGCTTCTATATGTTTTCTAGAAATATATACATTAAATATAACTCAGAGGAATTCACATTAAGAAATAATGTATTGTTTTAAACATCCAGCAGTTATCTATGACTTATTTGCAGGCTAGAGGCCTCAAGGGAAAACTGATAAGGGCTCTATTTTTAGTTAAAGATGCTTAAATGATAAGTAAGGCAAGATGGCTATTACACCTTTTTTGGTTATTCAAAAACAATATCCAAAAAAGTCTTGCTGTATTGCTGCTTCTTCAGAGAAAGTATATATACACCTACCGTTAAAGGCTGTTATTGGCACCTGACAAAAACATAATTTTTTGCAGGCTGAAAAAAATTAAACAAGCGGCTTGCATGAAGGGTCTATTCCACAGCAAAACTTCCACCTGCCTGAGAAATTCCCCACGTACGCAGAGTACAAGCTTTTCATCTTTCCACTAAAGTGCTGAAAAGCACCACATACACAAAGTTCTACTCGAACCGGATGAAATGGCTGTTAACGAAAAGGAATCCTAGTTGCACATCTTCCTGCAAATCCTCTTGATGCCCTGCGATGAAGCCACAGATGCGGAAGGCTACTTCCTAAGTTCTGGTCATGAAATATATAGGAGCCCCGGACCACGTGTGCGCGCGTTTCAAGGATGCCGTCTTTTTCTAGCACCACCACTGCCCTTGAAACCATAGCAACTCATCAGCCAGGCTGATGTCAAAGTATTTCAGCTTCAAAGACTAATGCATTCCTTGGGACACCATTAAAAAGAAAAAAAAAAAAGCAGTTTATTGTACCGTTTCTTGAAGGACTAAGTAAATCTGCTGCTTATAATAAAATATTGGGTCAACATAAAGGCCTTGTAATTCATTAAAAGAAATAACCGACCCCCTAAGGCCTTCATGTGAACTTGTCAAACCAAGGGAAAAGCCCGCATGAAACTGC
>NW_009708799.1:0-21287 GCF_000703405.1 Apaloderma vittatum | reverse complement strand
CTGCTGAAATTAATAGTTTTATTGGTATATTACTATGCCATAAATAGGATAAATTGAGTATCCTCCTCATAAAACCTGCAGATGTGGGAAACAGCCTTTTACCTTGACGAGTGTACAGGTGACACTACCAACTAAGCCCAGAAAGGTCCTGGAAAAGAAATCTCTCTTAAGGGACCTGAGCAAGGTGGTAGAAGGCTGGACAAGCTGCAGGCGGCGAACGAAGGGGCTAGGAGGGAGCACAGATTTTTCCTTTCTCTCGGCCGTCCCTGGCTGTCTCTCTCTCTCTCAGCTGTCAAGCAGTTTGCAAAGGAGGGAAAGAAGAGCAGCAGATCATCTTACTCTCACGCTTCCGCTTACCTCAGAGATTCCAGATCACAGGAACTGTTGACTGAGCCTTCCTTTACCTTGGGAAATTCGTCATCTTATTGACGAGCCCATCAAACCAGTCTCTGGCCGGTTATAACTTAGAACAGCCTCCTCTCAGGCCTTCTTGCCTTGCAGAATCTGTTCCCATTCCATCATCTGCTGCTGCTGGAGACCCTCCCTTCTCCATGTTTTGTATTTCTAGCAGTGCAGATGTTAGGTAATAGCGCCAGTACTTCTCCATCTGTAGGACAATTAAGTTCTTCCTATTTTAGTCCCCTGGGAGAGCTGGTGGACTTCACTACAACTCTTCCCCCCCACCCCTCAAACTCTTGTCTCTCTGTTCTGAAATCCATAAAAATAGTTCTGCTTAACTCTTTGGCAAGGTACAAACACACGTTCACCCCTTCTTGTTCCCTCTCCTCTTGTATGCTCCCTTGCGCATAATCCGTTGGGCCTTTTCTGAAGCCAGGGACAGGAGGAGTGAAGAACAGAACTTTGTGAAATAGATTACACAACAATAATTTATTTCTTCCAGTAACAGTCAACGAGCAGGCAAGAAGCCCTTAATCCAACTAACTAGCAGGTTCCAGCTGGAAACCTGGAACTTGCCTTCACATAAAACACATTTCAAAAGAGATGGTGTCCTCGTCCAGCTCCCAGGTGTGGGCACTGTCCTTTTCTCAGCAGTTTCATCCCACCTAGAGCTTGGCAGCACAGGAAGAGATCCAGACCCGTGTTCCAGTATCTGTGCCCAGAGCTGCCTCAAGGCGCAGAGGAGACGGCTGCCAAGAACAGCTGCCAGCAGCCACGCCAGCCGCAACAGCTCCTTCGCCTGCTTGTACTGCGGGGAGCAGGTTGGGGTTTGGAGAGCAGCGAGTTCTTACTGCATGTCCCCGACAACCAGAAAAAAAAAATGCTTTCCCCATGAAGCCACCTTCTCCCTTCCAGTCCAGGCTCCCTCCAACACAAGGTGGTATTTTTCTGTCCCGTGTTGGAGCTGCCCAACAGACAGAGGGAAGTGAAAACAGGTGGCAGGGAGGAGGCTGCCGCTCGTGGGGCAGGGGGGATACAGGTTCTAGGACAGAAGCAGGGAAGAAAAACCAGGAAAGAGAGAGAGAGGAGATGAAAGGGTGACTGCCACCCACTTCAATACCCTCTTGAAGTGTTTTGCATCCCCCGAGTTCCTCCCAGACAACCCAACACTCAGCCTTCTTCCCCTTTCACGGCACAAACTTACCCCCATTTCAAAAAGGGAGTTTGCCCGTGTGACTCAGAGCCTTGGGCCGTGCCTCTCCCGGCTGAACTTCCTCACCTGAGCACACACCTCCCATCCAGCAACAATATTCCTCCCACTCGAGACTACGGAGCAGAGAGAGTACAATGTGGGCACCTGTTTGTCACCTCTCTTGGATCTGTTGTCTTCGACTGCAGCTTTAACTGGTTTCGTTTTAAAACTCAGCAAGAACATACTGCGATATATTTAGCGACGCAGCCCATGAAGGGGCCCTAATTTTTATTGTTCCCCCATTAAAGACAACTACTTTGTCACCAGAGTGTGCCAAGAGCGTGTCCATGCTGAAGGTCAACTCAAAAAAATATCAGTTGTCCTTTCTCTTACGGCATTTCCTCTTCTTTTGCACGCACTCTGATGGAAATGATTCATGAATTTCTCCCGCATGTGGGAAAGCCTCTTCCCTTTTCTCCTTCCTAATGAAACATTTTTCTTCTTAAAAAAGATATTCTTCCTACTCAAACCAAGATAGGATATAAAAGTACAGAATATGTCTTATTCCTGGTGGGTGTGAAAAGACATCTTTTATTAGGATACACATCATCACTCATATACGAAACATTGTTCCCCTCTTGGCGATAGAGCTCAATTTCCATTAATGATTCTCACCAAGATTTTAACCTCTTTTTACTTTCCTACTGATCTCCTGAGGCACTCTGAGGCTTTCTTACATTTGGAGAACAATTCTGTACTTAGTCACTCCCATTTTATTTAGTAAGCCAGACCACTGGAAAGCTGGACGAAAGCTCAGCCAATTCATTTCTACTCTTTTCAGAGAAAACCCTTCTACCCTTTTTAAGTCAGTCTCAATATAATTTCTATCTTCTTTTTCAGCTCTCACCCCACAGAGAAGAGCTATATATGCTTCTCACCTAATTTTAATTATCAGGCAAATGTCTAAGGTATCAGCTCAGTGCAATAAAGAAAAAAAAAAGTACCTAAAACACTCTGCCAGGAAAAAACAACTTTCCTTAATGCAAAAATGTGACATTCTAAACTGCCTGTAGCTTAGTGACAGCTATCAGACAAACTGCAGTGGTGTCTGCGGGCTACGATACTGATATATCATCTCTTTGGGCATTATAACAAAGAACAACTGGAGGACAATACTAAAAAAAGAATGCAACCAGTCTGGGATAGTAACATGGAGTAAGGAGATCTCCTTTGGCACCAGGAGCTTTAGAATTCATCTCCTTGGGATACACCAACTGGATATCTCAAAATGATGTTGCAAGATCAAACTTTTTAACGCTTAAAATCACTGACGAAAATACAAAGATGCTTCAAGCATCAATAATAAACCGAAGCGTCCTCTAAACACTCATGTGAGTGGGAAATCACATACAAGAACGAAAACTTCATTTGGCACTCCCAGGGAGAATAGTCTGAGCACAGGTGCCTGCGTGAACACCGGCTTCTAGCTATATCAGCTCATCAGAGGCTGGTTTCTGATAGCCAAATGGAAAGAGTTTCACTGGCGAACCCACAACTTCCCAGCAGAGCTGGAAACCGCCCCATGGGGTGTGTTTATGTATGTTAGAAAGGCAGTAGATGTTATGGGGACTAAAGTCTCTGGGAAATGAGAATTCCATTTACCTGTGATGTTACAACGGCATAAAACCACATCTCTCCACGAAGGGATATTATGACTTGGGATATTATGACAGGAAGAACGATTATAATAATTTAGTCTAATCTGTACAAAATTTGCAAGATAACATATGTTAAAACCTTTGTCTATCTAGAAAAAAAACACTTCCTTGTTTTGCTTTTTTCTTTTTTTAATCTTACCTTTCTCTCTTATGCTTGTATTTTCTACCATGTTTAGTATGGTTGCACCAACTCGGGATGGTCGTCACCACATGAATGAACACAAAGAAAGGAGATGCATATATGCAAGATCGGCGTCTTTTTAAAAGGCGCTGCAGCTTTTTAAAAGGTTTTGAGATTCTTATAGCTAGTAAGAATATCTTGTCGCAGAGAATCCAGCAAACATGGAAAGGGTGGAAACCCAAATTCTTCACGGCAGAAGACAGTCTTCATCTGAGATGGAAAAAATGTCACATACGGCCACACGGCTCCTTAATTGGGCGTTGTAGGTTTTCTTACACTTTGCTTCACAGCAGCCACCACAGGGCATTGTCAGATAAAAGAGACACTAAACAGGGCAGAGATCTGATTCAATTAAATAATTTTCATCGGGATGGAGACAGCCTGAATTTGGGGGATACACACCTTAAACACAGTTTTAAAAAAATCGGTAAAACAAACGCAGTTCAAAGCAGCGCACACCACTGCCTGTATTTCATGCTGAATCACCGCATCTTTCTAAACAGAAAAAGGAGGATTTCATGTTCCAATGTACCTTCGGTTCATCTCGTTCCCTTTTTCAAGCCCTTGTACTGCAGCAGGAGCACAGAACGATGTAGTCACACCGCTGACCTGCCCTTTAACGGGACCTTAACTTTTACACTCCTCTGCATTCAGCCAAGCTAGCGAGATGAATAGCTACTGTAACTTCTGTCATCTTTAACTCTGAACGCCAGAGTTTATCTTGGTTCCGCTTCATATTTTTCCTAACCTTCTCTTGTTCTCTAATCCCACCTTTCATCCCCTCTCCATTTCTATTTTCACCAAGCACTCCTTTTCTACGTTGCCTAGACTTCTGCAAAAGTCATCTCCTGCACACGCAGTCATTTGCACCTTGCTTACAATCCCTCCCTTGCTATGGCCCAGGAAGTTTTTGTAGTAGGGTCTTAATAGCCCTTTTTCCAGCTCCTTAATGCAAAAAGACATTCTGAACCACTCCTGCTGCACTGCTCTCCATACTCTGCACCAGACAGGCGCGTTAAACATAGCTGTTGCTAGGACAGTTTTGGCATGAGCTATTTATCAAGACAACAACTTGTTGACCAACTTGCAAAAGGTAGCTGGGGAGGCTGGCTACCTTCTCTTTCCGCCTCTGTCTCTCAGGCCCCAAGATAGCTCCCTCCCGCTTTGCACAACCGATTCCTCAGCCCTACACACATGCCGATGGTATTTACCCCCTGCTTAATTGTTTCCATCTATTTCCTGTGCTCTTGGGTGAGTTATGCAACAAGGAGGAGACATTTGTGTATGGCACAGCTTTCACCATCCACTGGTGAAAGTCAGAAATCGGGTTGCTGCTGAGATTCAGTAAATACACACATAAAGCATTTGCTTAGGGAAATTAAAAGAAAAAATAATCTTTGAACAGCAATAAATTTTTAGCTATGGGCTGGTTTCACAGCTACTGTGATTCTCCAGTCTCAAATCTGTGTTCAGCAACGCCTGCGGCATCGCTCCGTGCAGAAAGAACCGTCTCCGAATCCCACGACTGGGTCGATTTAGTACCGCTCCTACGTGACGATTTACTTCAGAAGACGGCCGAGAAAGGTTATTAAATCTCCATCATTCAGATTACCAAACCTGCGAAGCTGAGAGCACAGCATTGACGAGACAGAGAAACGCTAAGGATTACAAGGGATGGGATTTGTCTGATGTGAAGAGAAACGGCACAAACACGCTCCACATTATGCATGG
Organism: Apaloderma vittatum; assembly: GCF_000703405.1. Classification (NCBI taxonomy): domain Eukaryota; kingdom Metazoa; phylum Chordata; class Aves; order Trogoniformes; family Trogonidae; genus Apaloderma; species Apaloderma vittatum. The sequence goes on along the minus strand of NW_009708799.1, from coordinate 16,066 downwards.
CCCTACCCCGTAATAACCGAGAATGTTATCGCCATTATCTTCAGACTCATAAAACATAGTAACACAAAAATTTTCGCAGCCATGTTACGGCAAAAACAAATTATATTTAAAAAAACCTAAAATATAATTAGTTTCATACAACTATATTTATTCCTCTTTAGAGTTTAATAACGTGAAGGAGCGATCTTCTTAAGACTGTTGCTTTTACAAATATTAGGATAATAATCCTGACAAACTCTGCTATAACCTCATTGCCTTCACCCGTACCACGACCTCGGGGAACCCGACGGCAGGACGTTTTATACCAATGACCAGGAAAAGCGTATTGCGGAAGAGTTATCAAAATAAAGCAAAGCCCTGCACCGTAAGCCTTACGCAACAGGTAATTTTCAACAAGGTTTCATTTAGTAATACACATGAAAACATGTCCATATGTGAACAACAACCAAAAAAATAGACAGAGTGCATGGAGGGGGGCTGTTACATAAAGTTGATGTAACTTGATCCCAGGAGTACACTGTGAGTAACTGAGAATGACAACAGCTCTCAAGGAAAAGGGGTTTCGTCCAGATTTTAAACTGACCTTTGTAAGTAGTTTGTTTGAAATTGCCAAGCTTCAGAAATTAGAACGAATTAAAATTATTAAATTTAACAACAGGGGAGTTCAGGTTTTCAAAAATAACTTCTCAGTGGGCAGAAAAATCAAAACACGCATTCGGCATTTTCACAAGCCACCAAGGAGGTAACATGGGTCGACCCTTTACTTTGTCCCCTGCTCTTGAGCAATTTCTCTTAATGCAGAGAAGCTCCTTCAGAAAAATGCAGTAAATGACTACTAAGCAACACCAGTAAGGCTTCTAACACGTGCTAAGTATTTGAACAGGAGACAGATGACTACGTATCTTCAATAATACTGTCCTCTGTGGGACTTGTGTGCCATTTTTTCCTGTATGAACCATCATTCTCACCCGAAAAATTCTGCAGTCCTTGACAGATGCCAGCCACAGAGCACAGCATCTCTCACACTCCACCTAAATGCTCCCAAGAATAAAATTCACCTCAACACAAAAGGGTTCTCAAAGAACAGTTAAGATTATCCCGACATCAAATAAGGCTGAAAAAGTCCAGAGGGTCTTGTAAAAAGGCAGGAATAAATTTCACCCCCCAAAAATACAGTAATACATTACATTTCCAAGAGCAAAGCACAAGGGCTCTGTGTTAACACTTCATGTTAATCAGCTTCTCAGAGTTCAATAAAACAGCAACAGTGATGGTCAAATGGAGAAACTTGGATACAAGGCAGTAAGCTATACAGTATTTTCTCATCTTACTAATACTTCTTATTTTATATTTTCTCATTTGTGTAGCTGGAAGTTGAGCGTGACCATGTATTTCACTGAAGAGACACGAAATTTAGCTACTATAATGATACCTTAAAACGATGCATGTATTATTTCAAGAAAACCAGGCTTTGCCATTGCTGGTGTTGTGCAGGAAGGTATTTGTCCAGCAAAACAGCACGATTGAGCATCACGCTTAGGACAACGTCATATCACCGTGTAGTAAAGAGCATCTCAAGGTACCAGCGAAAACACTGTGTTCTTAACTGAATTTCAGAACATCAAAGTAAAAAAAAGTAAAAAAAAAAAAATCACTGCTTTTACTATCCTTCCAACAACTTTAGCTCAAATTATGCTAGAAATACAGAAACTATTTTGCCTGCTTCCAAACCAGAACTAGAAACCACATCATCTTCTCTTTTTGTGTGTTTGATTGCGAAGAAGATGCACAGATACAGTGGCAGGGTAGGTCGCAGCAGCTCGGCACTCTCAAATTAATAGAAGGGACTGGAGCGCAGGGCTTGCTTCACCTGAGACTGCCTCATAGTCAAAGATGATTCCTAATGACAACACTGACATAAAAAGAAGAGATATCATAAAGAAGAAAAAATATCACACACTTAAAGAGAAGAGAAACCTACGCCGTTGCTACAATATCTGAGAAAATGAGGCATAGGGAAAAAAAAACAACAAAAAAACCAACTCCACAACTCTGATGAGTATTTCTTCAGACTTGCGCAGTTTCTTTAAGCAGAATTGTTGTCACGTTTCCCACCACTTCTCCGTCAAACCTTGTTTCCCAGCAGAGGGCAAAATGCTACTTCTGTATCTGCTCTTTAAGCTGCTTGAAGGGACACCAAAAAAAAGAGGATGAAGAGCTGATGGTCCTGAAAGTAACAGCTCCCAAAGAGGAGAGAGGGCACTGGAACACTGCCCGGCTCCCTGCCCGGACAGAGGGGCACACGAGAATATAGAAGGCAAAAAATTAAAACTAGCTGGACACCCCACAACACAGCATCCGCTCCCCATCGCATCCGTATCTGGACACCACAACGCATGGACAAAAAATCCGGCGTCCCTACGCTTCATCATCTACACGGTATCGACAGCTTCTTCTAAGGTGATGTTCTCTAGAAAATTAGTTAGTGATTTTACTGTGCAGGTGACCAAAAAAAAAATTAAGAAATCGGCAGCATCGGTAATTAAATTATATGGGGAAAAGGAAACCTAAAAGAAAAAGGGAGAAAAAAATTGTATCTAGCGAACAACACATTCAATATTAACAATTCTAAAACAGATAAGCACATGGAATACATTGTAAATAATTTAGGAACCAGTGCCCTCATTAATGATTTGATACTGTCAGAATGTTGCTTATTTGGGTTTTTTTTCCCCCCATCTTCCACTCCCCAAAGTGGTTTTGTATTTATATAAGGCAAAGGATGTATTTTGTACTTGCCTTATGCTAAAACATTGCCCGCGGGGCTTAAACGCTGCTGTGAAAATAGCCCTTACAATCCCCGGATTTGCTAATTTCAGGACAACAGGATACATTTACGGCACCTTATCGCAGATGCAATCCACTAGACAACATGAATAGAGATCGCTCTATCCAATTAGAGAGTATCAAAGATAATAGAGTTAGATTTGCAGAAAATTTTCAAAGATGTCATATCTTTGAACAAAACTTATTAGGGCCCCATCAGCCGTTTGAACAGTTTTAATGAAGTTGAAGCTCAGCTAAATATGGAGTTATTTTACTTCACGATTAACTTTGAAGAATTTTATTTTTGAAGCCTTAACATCCTGTAATTAAAAAGAATTCTTAACACATTGCAGTAATTCAGTATTCAGTAATTTATGTTACAAGTTTTACTTCCAGAAATGGTCTTGATATGTAGCCAAATGCTGTTAACCAATGGGTGCACTCTCATTTATTGCTGCTGGCTTCTTTAATATTTTAAATCTCTCCGAGAAACCATACTCTCAGCTTCTCATTCAACACCACAGCGATACATCTGAAAAATGCCCTTCTTTTGGCAGCCAGCTCATCTGCCTGCAGTGTTTGCTGCATGTTAACATTTACCTACAGCAGCGCAAGTCAACTCAAATGCCAAGGTGCAGGCCAAGCCCAAACAAAGTATTTCCACGAAAAGACGAAGTGTTTGCAGTTATTGATACTTACAGCCACATGAAGCCAGGTTTTAACATCATTTCCACACTCTCGCTCACTTAATTTGGGTCTCTCTAAAATGACCCAAAATGCAAGCTAAAGCTGGCAGCTAACACCCTATTGCCACTTGAAGATTATTGGGAGTTTATTATTATTACTATTATTGCTACTATTATTATTATTATTATTACTACTATGATTATTTCAAGTCTGCAGTGCACTCAAGAAATGTATTAACGCTACTGCAATTTTACCAACACTCTCCAAGAACAAAGCGCAACCACCACACCCATCACACCAATGTATAATGTGTAATAATGAATTTCAAAGACAGACACAACAAACAGCTTGGCTAGGTTTCACAAACCTTGTTTAAAAATCACACGGTTTGGAAGGAGTGAGTAGCTCAGGACTGAAATGACCTCTTACCAGCGCAACGCTATTAGCACACAACCTTTCATCATAACATGAGCAGACTTAATACTACAATATATGTGGTATTTTAAAACCAGAATATCTTGCATCAGTCAGACAATGGCTTTTCCAAGCCTGCCCTCTCACCTTCTGGGTTTTCTTCAGCACTACATATTCTATTAAAAAGAATAAGGAATGGAAAGATCATCTATAATAATGGAACTAAATAGTACCACATCAGTAATTACCTACAAGCAAGAAAGTGAGAATCCTCACCCTTAACACCACAAACTATTCCCAGTGTGGTTTTTTGAAGGTTATATGGGCACTGTACATGCTCCTCTCAAGTTCTATTTTCTTTTAGAGCAAAAATTAAGATGTTTCAATCTGGACAAGGATGGATCGTATTGAAACCATAAAGATGGAGCAAAGGGAGCAGAGAATTACTTCCCAAACCTGTTCCTAAGAGAGCAAGGCGTTCTCACTGAAAGCACCAACTGAAGATTTTGAGATGTCTCGGTGGCAAGGCTGTGCAAAGACACCTGCCAGCCTGGAACTGCAGCCCGTTCTCGATACAAACGGTTGCTCTCCTGTTTTCGGAAGGGAAGCAATGCACAAAGCCACTGCCACGAATTGAAGAGTTTATTCTGAAAAGCATCTATATTTTATTGCGCTTTGCAAAAAGCCTCCTTTCAGTAACACTCCTTGGCTTTAATCCACATCCAAAAGCCACTCGGCCTACTCTTGCAACATCACAGGAGCAGCTTAACACCAGACCAGTGCAGCCCTTCTTTTGCGACTCCGGAATACCTGCATGCCTGTTCCTTCCCAAAAAAAAGCAAGGCACAAATGGAAAGCTTCGTGTCAGGCAGGCCTGGGCTGTTTTGGGGGGCACAGAACTTTGGGGCAGGAGGACCCAGCCTGCTCCTCCATCACTTGTTCCTCACCAGCAGGACACCTGCAGGGCTCCCACCGAAGGCGAAGCAACACAGCTCGCTCTCCCTGGCAGCTCCACGACAGAACGGGAAGCCAGGGAAGAGAAAAAGCTACTGGGAAGAAACAAGCCACGAGTAAGGAGGAACAAAAGCATTTCAGAGATGTTTGTTATTTCTCTCTTTCTCCTTTCACACACACAGTCCCTTCCCCCCTACATTCCCTATTATTATTATTATTAATTATTATTATTATTATTATTTTCAGCTCTCCTAACCTGTGAGGAGATATTTTTGGGTAAAATGAGACAACCCTACATGAAATGCAGGCTTCTGATGTAGACAAGAAATCTTCTCTTTTTTTCCCCCCAGAATATTTGGCTTGACACTTCAAAGGCTTACTTCTCACATTCACAGCGATTCTTCTATAAATACATCCATCTATATGCACACAGCGACGGCAACAAATCCACGGTCACATAGGACTTCACAGTCATTACGTGCACACCGAACTGCAGCCCTTGCAGACCTCGCAGCAAGCCACAGGGAAGGAACTGCAGACCTTCCACAAACACCCCAGTCCGCGTTAATAGGCTACACAAAAATACTAGATGCCATCTTCCACAATTATCAGGCAAGGGGGGCAGATCTACCCCTTTCAACACAGTACGGAGGTCTTGGTTCACACCTTACCCAGGCAGAAGGTGCACAAAACCTCTTTTTTTTGTTGGCTCAGTCAGGTATTTAAACAGGGGGCTACAGGAGAGAGGTTACCCAGCATATAACACTGTGGCTGCTCGCCGGATAGGGGAATTATTTTTAAAAAGCTAAGGTGCAATCGTACCGTTTTCCACTCTGCACCCAAGAGCTCTGTGGATCTCTTATTTTCGCAGGGGTTACACTCTGCTGGTGTCTGGTACCAGCCTACGCCCCAACCATACTATTAAGTCTTCCAAAATGAATAATAGATGAAAGGAGGTGCTGCTGAAAACAGTGACAAGCAACTCATCAAGAAAAGCTGTTTTTCCACAGTAAGAAACCTCCTGCTCAAAACACTAAGCCATACCTACCATCAGACAGAGCATATTCTATTTACAGTACCCCTACCTAGTTTTAATCACATCAGAGGAGTGTAAATTCTAGGAGTGAATCCTTTTATCTTTAAAGCCCAGAGATGTATCAAAAGTTAAAAACACAATATCAAAATATTTTCATCACATTCTGAGCTTCATCACAAAGATATATTTATAGCATCGACGAGGGGGTGTTGTGCAGCTTCCTGAACCAACTTCTATAGAAGGGCCATACCTGTGCACTCTTATTGTATGAAGTACATTCTTCACTATTTGGAAAAGCTCTGCGAGCTCTCCTTTTTAAAAGGCACCACTCAGGAATTTAGCTCGCGTTTTAGGTTTTGAAAAACAAGTACTTGTAAAAACATGGGGTACTTCACTGAATGCAGTACGTGCTCCTGTGATTCTTTTTATTCTAGCCCAATGAGCTTTTTAGATACCGGAAACAACAAAGATGGGTATTGCGCAATCTCCACTTAAAAACCTCAGCCCAGCACCTACCTGCACGTTTCGCTTCAATAGGTCCCTTAAGTAAGGGGATGTATTGAATAAGGAATGTAGTTCATATCTGAACATATCCAGAAGGCCATATGTCATACATTAATGTTGCACAACACGGGTTCAGCTCCGTACCTGACAGTTCCCTGGCCATATTTATCAGCACCGCTCGAGCACTCTGCAAACCCCAGCGCGTTCCTTCTCACTGTAGAGCGCTCTTCCCGCTTCAGAGAAGAATTTAAGCCGTGACACAAATCGCACCAATGTACCTGGCTCCCCCCAGTCTCTGAGAAAAGAGGGGGCTGGGACTTGGACCACTGACTTTTCAACCCTGAGTTCATTCCCATTCTCTATCCAGGTGCAGGAATCTGTTCCCAAGTGAGTCATTGCAGGATAAAGATCTTTAACACCGCAGGCTAAAGATGATCAAGTCTCTGCAAGTGCCGAAGCGCGGACACTACTGAGGTCAGAAAGAATCGGCACAAGCACAATAACATTTTACAGTTTGCTTTTTAATCTAAACGTGAATAAAATTCCAAATCCCGGCTATCAGAGCATTCATTTCTCTGGAGCATCTTCCCGTGAAGAGGAAGAGGCAGATGCTGCAAGTGAGAGTCAACAGAGACAATAGCACAGAGCAAATCTCACTTGAGACATTTTTTCAATGTCTACAAGGTTTACTATTTCTTCCCCGAGGCAATGACTGGGACTGCATTTCTCCAATCCTCTTTCAGCTCATTCAGCCCCATTTGTCATCTCTGCTGGCATCTCTTCGCTCCTTGGTGATATCCGCTAGCTCTTCCATCTTCATCTTTCAGCTCAACCAGACATATCTGTTAGCTCCGTATGATTGATCTGATTTTGACAATTAATAAACATGACACATTTAATGTCCTGTTACTTCAGTGCTGAGAATTCCTGGGAAGGCATTGTCTTTAAACGAAGTTTTCATGAATGAAAATCTCATCAGAAACTAAACCGATCCTACTCGCAGGTACAATTACATCATTTACTGTCTCCAGTGGAATTGCCACAGCTCCACATTTCTAACAGCGCAGCCATACACACTCCAGAAAGTCTTCAAATGACAGCAAAGAGCCAATTCAGACAGATGTGACTGTGCCGGTGAACAGACTTGCATTCTGATGACTGTCTCAAACGACCATGGTCAGACTACAGGAAAACAGCGTGCATTCTGTGCATTAAGGACAAGTTAACTCCTGCAATACGTGGTGTAACGACTGTCACTGCGCTGTGCAGACTGACAAAGGAGAGGTAAGGCTGCAAAGGCTTCCTTCATCAAGCTGCCTGTCAGGACTCAGGGACGAGAGTGAGTACCGGAGGTGAGGGAGAAAGAGAAGTTCCTTGCCGTCATTCCTCGGAGGCAACCTTGGGTTCTGGCAATAGGATGTGATCTGTCAAGCTGATACAAGTTAGTCACTTCAACAAACCAAACTCAACTCCGGGTAAGAAGTAAAAACAATGGAAATAAGGAGCTGAATTATTTGTGCTGGCATTGCCACAGGGACGAAACTACAGAGCGTCCTCGGGACAACTGTGCTATAGACAGTTTGAGTATTTATGATCGTCTGCAAAATCAACGTATCTGGGAAATTCTTTATTTCCCATGCTGGGCATTTGGAAGCGGCCCAAGCCCTTTCCCACCTCTGTGGAAGACACACAGAAGCTAACACGGTAGCAAAATAATCGTGTGGCCAAAAAACACCAGACCACATGATAGATGCTCTCCTTCTCTGCTGCACAGTAATAGCCTCTGGGAAGGCCCCATCTCCTGGTGGAAGCTTGAGACCATGCACGTAGTTAATACTTCATGAGCTTCGTGTACTTTTAAAATGTATCTCTACGTTTTCTCTGACTTGCACACGTACTCGCCATTTATGTAAGATACGAGTCTTGCTCTTTCTGTGCAATCTGCTTCAGAGCAGGGGATAAGTCGCAGTTGCCTGAATCACAGGAGAGTATTCTCTTTTCGGTTGAGCACGGCTGAAAATGCAGCAGGTGAAAACGGAGCAGTACAGTTTGTGCTGTTATGGCCACATGGCCCCCTACACACACCATTTATACAGCAGTAATTGAAAGGGGGGGATTTTACACACACTCAGCTCTATTCTGCCCTCCTCTTGAAGTTGAGGACTGGTAGAATCGTCAAGGCAGAGTCTCATTTGACCGTAAGCCACCAGAAAGAAAACATACTGCTAAAACTGCTAGAGATTAACAGATTTTCCTGGAGATTTTTTCCCAGTGTCTAGATGAGAGAATAAATTGCTAGGGCTTCGCTGTCAGTTTATCTTGTCATCCAGACCCTCCAATTGAGATTACTTCTGTTCTTCACTACAGACCATCTGTTTCCCCGTATAGAAAGGATGTATGCACACTGGCGTTCATTAGTGTACATCAGGAATGCCCTCTTCTTGCACAATAGCACCAATTAATTGCTGTTACTTTAAGCTCCACGAGCGCAAAGTAGAGACTAACACCACGCATACAGTGACAAAAAAAGCCACTTTCATCTATAATTTAGGAAAGTGGATGCAGTTCAGCAACAGTTAAAGCCTAATCTCTTACGCTTTTTGTGCATTTACATAATTGATTTGCTAGATAATGCACTCTGCTTCCTTATTTAATAAACATGTTAATGGTTTCAGACAATTACTCAAAACTGCCTACAAACGTCTGCCTAAGAAACACACATAAAAAAAATTAAAATGAAAATACACACCAAAAGGCACATCCTTCATATCGCATAACACGAGATATTAAGTCAATATGTCACCCTGTCAACAGTCACTTGCTACCTGCTGTTATACATTTATTCAAACTCTCGTGTATTAGCCGGGGCTAAGGCACCGACTAGACACCCATGTGGGCTAAAAAGAGAGCTCGAGAATAAAACTGGTGTGCTGTCAAAAGTCTGCGTGTGGGGAGGGGAGCTGTGAGACAGAAGGAAAGGAGGAGGGAAAGAAAATAATGCAGGGTAGGAAGAGAAGATTAGAGAAGACATCTCCGCCGCGCAGTCTCCTTTGGGCTACGGGGGGGAAAGTTCTGGGAAAACTAAGCTTGTTCTATTTTTCCCTCCACAGCTTGAAGAAGGCCCAGCAGACAAACGCATCACTTTGAATCTTGTAAGCCGGCAACGCATTTTAGCCACTCTTTTGTTGGGTTTCGAGGCGCTGGGGAAGCTGCTGATCGCAGGGCCGGGCTTAGGGCCCACGTCGCAACCGTCTCTGCGCGCAAGGGCTTTCTCCGCGGTTTTTTTTAGGAGAGGCGGAGGAGATGTTGCTGCTGGCTCCAGCTGCGCGGGGCAAGCTCCACCACGGGGGTATTTTTACGCCAAGGTGCTCAGGGCTACCCTTCCTTGCCCTACCACTACAAGGTGCAATAAGGATTTCTACAGCCTCGTTTAGAAGCGGCCCCGGCTCGGTCGAAAAAAGCAGGAGCGGGGATGGAGGTGACACCAACTAGCACAATAGCTGGTATCACCATTACAACGGAAAATCTAATACTGCACTTAGAGGAAATTCCAGCACAAGTGGCTGCGGGTCTGGTCTCCTACTTGACACACAGCAAAGGTCAGTTTGCTTTTGGAAAACTGGCTAACGGGAGGCGCTGCATCAAGCCATCCGCAAAGCTATTTTCATGGCCCACACTGCAGAGATCCAAGAGGGTGCTACTTGTCCACCCTCCCAGCTGGAAGTTAAATTGCTCAATAACAGCTGGCAACCGAGAGAGCAGAATAAGAGAAAAATTGTCAGTGTCTTTTATCTACAGTTTTTAATCATAACAGGTATTTTAAAAATAGCTGTTCACTCCTCTCTGTGTTGGCTTAGCAATTCAGGGAGGGAAAGGAGGGAATCAATAAAAAAAATATTATGCTACACCACTGTTATCTTCATCCAAGCATGGTTAATAGAAAACTATCAGCAAGATGTTACGCTAACCTCAGGTGAAAAACAAGGATGTAGGTATGGCTGTGCAATAAAATAAAACCGGCACATTACGAAGAGAAAATGAGAAATGGAACGGTTTTATTGTGGCAGAGTCAAGAACCTGACCACTGTGCAGTGGCAACAGCAATACTTCCTGTTTCCAAATTCACCACCTCGTAATAATGCACATATTTGCAGCCTGGACACAGCAGCAATCTTGTAGTACTGTCTGCCTGTAAGATGGGAATTAAACCCATCTTCCTCACCTTTTCTAATAACAAGCGGGTGCAGTATCAAGCCTTTTGATATCCACTCCTATATTGAAATTCCTGGCACTGAAGAAAACAGGCACAGAGAGTCTTGACACTCCCGACCATGGCATACAAAGCCCATGCTTCCACAGGACACCTTTGTAAGCTACGAGTTTAACACTGTTCTTAAGAAAACACACTCACTGGTTATACTTCAGTTTCTATTCATTTGAAATATCTTCAGTCATACTGGAACGCTGTATTTGACATATGACCACTTCTCTTGGACTGGCAAGCTTTTCCACACGCTGGAAGCATTGCAGAACCATCACTGATGGCATATGGACTGGAAGGCAAAGTTTTCCGCAACTGCAGCCTCTGTAAAGTTTCCATAGCCAGACTGTAGGTCGTTAATAAATTCTGACCATTTTATGAGACCAGCTGAATAGCAGTGACATTACGGCTCTAAAAATAATTGCCACAAACTAAAAAGCTCCAGTTCTGCACCTCTGGGTTTCCATTTGCCTTCCATTTCCAATGGATATGGAACAAGCCAGAACCATCTACTCCCACAGCAGCAAGAGCTGGTCTCAGAGATACAGATGCAACGTTTCCAACAGGTTGTAAAGCACCTTGCCTGCCAGACACTCAGAAAAGAGAGGCAGTGGTGGTGGGAAACCTCTTAACTGAGCTGTACAGCTTCAGAGCATGACCAGCTTATTCAGAACAGAACAGGAGTGGAATAAAAATAAGTACTACTACAAAACTTCCAGATTTTTACTCACAAAATTAACTAATGTAAAATCATATTCTGTTTGTTTGCCTAGAGTGGGTGTGTAAACTGGCCAGAAGTACCACTTGGAATTTTCTATGCACCCAGTTACTTTCTAAATTTGCAGATGTATTTACCCTTAAGAGAAGAATGTCTATGGAAATAATGAATTTTAAAAAAAAATAAAATCCAACAGAATTTTCTATGCACCCAGTTACTTTCTAAATGTGCAGATGTATTCACCCTTAAGAGAAGAACGTCTATGGAAATAATGAATTTTAAAAAAAAAATAAAATCCAACTCCAGTGCTTTAGTTTACCCTCTCTCCCCAGGAAGGTTAACTGCTTCAATTCAAATACAAGACAGTGGCTAAGACTACAAAACCAGAAACGTAGGCAGTGTTTTGCATGTCTGGCCTGGGCCTGTAAAACTCTGCTTTTACAAATAGAATTCTGAGCCACAACTTCAACAGGTACTCTGTCACATCTGAGAAATTTATATATAACATACATATATAGCTATATATACATATATATAGCTATATATGGAATCAATGCCCTAACTCATTCACATATAAAGGAAATCTATTTTTTTTAAAAAAAAAATATAATTTTTTTTTTTTTTACACCGAAGGTGGTGAGATGCTGGCACAGGTTGCCCAGAGAAGCTGTGGGTGCCCTATCCCTGGAAGTGTTCGAGGTCTAGAAGGGGCTGTGAGCAACCTGGTTTAGTGGGAGATGTCCCTGCCCATCGCAGGGGCATTGGAACTAAATGGTCTTTGAAGGTCCCTTCGAACGCAAACCATCCTACGAGTCTATAATGCCTTTAAAGTTTCACTTAGTTTTGTTACATATGTGTATACATACATTTCCTTCCACAGATGTCAACGGAAGGAAGAAGGGAAGGATCAAAATTACAAACATTACTACTATTAGCTCTATACAACATTGATACTTCATTGTTTTTCTATTAAGCTGATTTGAAAATTGAGAGAATAAGGAGATCAGGACTCGTCCTATTCAAACTCATTACATTTGTTGGTATTTAGTCACCTAAACCCCTTCTGCTGATCCATCGCTTCTGCTCAACTTCCAATTTCCACATGTTCTTTCTTCCTTGAGGTGCCATGTTCATTTTCCTACACCATTGCTGCTATTCCATGAAGAGTTGGTTTGGGATAATGACAAGTAAAAATGGCATCAGCCCTACTAGTGCAATGCCAAGACCGCCTTGTCGTCAACAGAAAAGACAGACAGCACGTGAGTGCTTATAGATTATGACTAATAATTATCACACATGTCACAGATTAATGCCTAGTGACTCTCTCACAGTTTTATTTCAAAGACTTTGATGAGCAAACCACAAAAAAGCAAACTTTTCGCAGAATCAAAAAAAAAACCACCGAACACAAACAGCACAACACACACATTTAATTGCAAGTGCGCCACACTACATCAGTTTTGTTGTTTTTTTTCTCTATGCTCAGAAACCTTAAATAAACGTAGCATCCCGTTTTTGCAGTCTCTGTCAAACACCTGCATGTCAGAAGGCAGGGAAGAGGCAACATGAATAACCCTTATTCTGGTTCTTCTCGAGGGCCAGCGCTGTAAGTCGCTGCTGTTGCGCACGACACGCCAAAGCACTCGCTTAGGAGCAAAGGTGCAATTCAGATTGCAAGGCAAAAGGCTTAACGTAGGTAAAAAAATTGTCCTTCTCCCCTCTAGGCCTACTGCTTCCTCCTAACTGCTCCCACTGGGTTATATCCTCAGCTGGAATGAATCAAAATCAATGAAGCAAAGCTTATAGACACTAGTTGTTCACCTATTGTAAAATCCCCTTGCAAGCGGCATTTTCACGCTACTCCTAATGTCTACAACAGCCTGGCTTCTCCTCGCACACAAAAGAACACACCCTTCTGCTCCTCTGCAGAACTCATCGAGACTGGCGAGTCTGTCCAGCAAGCTCTGCTCCGAAACATTATCTGATTTCAATTACGACGACACTGAACAATATTCTGTCTAAAAACAAGAAGCTGACATAGGACTATAACAAGAGGACCCGCTCTCCTGAGGTTTATGCCCACCTCCCTGCTCCCCTACCCACCGCTCCGCTCCTTTGCGCTTCCCTTCTTTGATCCTTTCTTCCCAGTTATCTATTTAATTTAGGCTCTAAGCTCTGCGAGGCAAGAGCCAGTATTCTCAGGGGTTTGCAAAACATCATTGCAAACTTAGGGCATTCTATTAAAGAGCTATTTATAAATAAGGCTCTGTTGCAGGATGAAAGTGATTTATCAGTCATGACACCGACATCAGTGCAACATATACCTCGCGCAGTAGTTCAGCTCCCCGTCCTAGAAAGGGTGCAAGGTGTCATGCAACCTTGACTCTCAAGATTCAATGTTATTAAGTCATGATATACGTTCACTTCATTTGAGAAAATGCATTTCTCTGTTAAAAACAGATGGAAAAAAAATTCCACGTCTGGAAGCAGAAGAGTTCCAGTTGTGAAATTCAAATGTTATGTTTATTTCACATGCTAAATTATATATAAGATGCCATGTTAAATTATACATATAGGAAGAGCTCATGTAAGTGAGGTAAAGTCTCTCCAGATTTCTCCACTTCTCTTTAAAAAAAAATATTAAAAATTATATGAAATCTGCCACTTCCTCCTCCTTTTTACTTTGTCAGCAGAAGGTGAGAACTGTGTTAAATTCTGATTGCAGGCACATGCCACGAGCCTTCAAGGGACATTTAGCTTCATCATGCCCATCTGAACCCAAGGCATTTCCTGGCATTTGAAACACCTCAGTGGTGTCTACATTTCCAAGACAAAGCAGCATCTATTTTCTGCCATGTATAAAAGTATCCTTTAAGAGGCTGCTGTATCCTTTTGTTCTTGCAATCAGTACGTCGGGTTTTCCAGGCAGTGCCACCTGAAATGACACACCTACCAGTAACGCAGCAGAAGCATGACAAGATGGCCTTAGAGGGGGAGAAAAAAAAAATCAAAAAAAAAAATCACTACTGCAGAGTTGTCTCAGTCTCGTCATCACTGCTGTTCCCAGTATTGGACAGGCATATTCAGTTCAGATAATACCATTCATCCTGGGATGAGATCACTCAAAATGGGAAGGAAGTCAAGTACAGTAACAGGCACAACATGTGGACACCACTCAAAAATTCATTACCAGGTCTACTGAAAGCCAGAACTGCAGCAATTATGAGGTTTGGAAGCAATTTATTTTGGGTACATAAAGTACTTCTTTCAACTGCTCATTATTGCTACTGCCCAGAAGAATCACTAACAATCACCCCAGTGATGAAGAGTCTCAGTGCTCACTTTGTTTCCCCTCCTGTGGCTGGGCCACCATCCACCTTCAGATTCTGGGCAGCTGCACAGGTGACCCGAAGCCTTAGTCCCAAAGAAACAAGGTCTAAGACATAAAACGGTGCACAGAGTCTAGCACATTTTCATAGTATTTTGGAGGGAGACAGTAATTTCTTTCCTTTTTCTGAAAGATTTCTCCTTCTCTAGCACTTCCAAAAGCTCTCATGTGCTGGTTCAATTAAAAGTGCTAAAAGCTCTTCCCATTCTACCGTCTCACCGTAAGCAGTTTCACAGCTCCGTCTCCAATGCTGCGCTCACTCAAAGAGTAAGAGCTCTATCACCTGATACCTATGCCCAGGTAGGTACCCAAGATGAAGGCGGTCCTAACAAGATACAGCCAAGCATCACGACAGAGACAAAACACTTGCAAAGGAGTAAGAAGTTCCCTTCTCAAAGTGCACTCCTCTTACACATCATCTCATTCTCTTCTAACTTAAAATTTACTTAACAGGTCTGTCTCGCTGAGGTGCTGAGGGCAGGAGATGGGAAGATGACAGCATCTGCACTAAAAACATCTGGAAATGTCTTCAAGCTGGAAAGAAACTAAATTGACCACCTTTTCTCCCGCATGGGAAATTATCACCTAAGAATAAACACAATGTGAACGCTGGGGAAGCGTTTAGAAATTAGCCACGAGCCGATCAATCCGGGATGCCAAACAACCCAGCACAAAGGAAGAGCAGGAGGAATAACAGCCGTCACCCAGATGGAAAAAAAACCCAACAAATTAACCCCGTCAATGTTTCTTCTCTCTCCTCCCAGGCTTTCAACTAAAAGGCTTAGGTCAGCTGAAGAACAGATTCCCCAGAAGACCCACCAGATCCATAACCCTCTTATTCCTCCCCATTTTCCAGCCATCGGTAATTTCTTCTACCTCCACGCATACACTCCTCGCACCATCCTTGATCTTCCTGCTTCCGCCAAATGGAGAGATGTAATTTGTTGCTTCCCTTTTTTTAGTCTTTGGAAGGAGAGACCTTCCACAGAATTCTGAGGCCGTAACTCCAAGCCACCTCTAAGCATACTACTTCCACTTATTATCATTATTATTCACCCTTTTCCCATATTCCCTATAGCAACCAAGTCCACGGCAATAAGAATGTTTTTACATTTCTAAATGTTACTCTAGGTTCTGCCGGTGTTTTTTCCCTAGCAGAAAACTCCTTCAGAAATGCTCTTTCTGCATGCTAATTTCCTGCAAATCCCTGAGCTGAATTCTGAGTAATTAGCAAATGAGGTGACCTGTGACAGAAGCTGATCTGCCTTAATATATATA
>NW_009708798.1:2568-4697 GCF_000703405.1 Apaloderma vittatum | reverse complement strand
TGCTTGGCCAGTCACTCTGCCCCCGGCCAGGGTCAGCCCTCAGCCTGTACAGGGAACTCGCCATAGTGCTGGGGGACAAGATATGGGGGAAAGGAGGGCAGGGTCCTTCTGTTATTGAGGGGATACTGGGTTGAGATTGCTCATAGCTCCAGATCACACCCAAATTGTTTCTGAGGAGAGTTTTCAAGTGGAAGGTTAAGGCAATGATTTCCATAAATACATGGATCTTTTCTGAGTCTGTTTTTTTTCATTTTCTTACTCCTGAGGAATCTTGGGGTAGGAATGAAAATGGAGCTCTCCTGCTTGGACAAGTCACTGACACTTCATAGCTTTATATTTCAGTGATCAGTAGGTCTGCCTTAAGCCAATCCTGTGCCTACAGACAGCTCCAGCATCACTTTGGTGGACCCATGAGGTTGTTCTGTTCTGACCTTTATTTTCCACCTGCAAACAGGAACATGCTCCCAGCCAGTGCCCTGCACACAGGCAGGTTTCTGTAGGTGAGAGTACAGAGCTTGGGATAGCATCTGTGCGTGCTCACAAAGAGATGGCATGGGACAGGGCAACATCTAATAGAGTGAGAAACTCCACGCGGAAGAGATGTGATTGGGGAATGAGGAGAAATTAAACCAAGACAACTTGTTGGGAAGGAGATTTCGGAAATCTCCATGTGATCCTCTCCAGGGCAGAGCCCTTCCTCTGACCAAGTCCCCTTGCTTTCTCTCCCCTAGTCAAGCCTCTGCCCTCAGGGCTGAGGGCTCCAAGGCATGAACCCCGTTCCCTGCAGCCAGACCTCCAGCAGAGCCGTGAGGCAGCTCTCCAGCCCCGGGCCCATATCCCTCTGCAGAGCCCAAGGCTGAGAGCAGCTGCCCGGCCATGGGGGTGTCTGGGGGTGGGCTCAGAGCTGGGGAGGATCACGCTGTCCTGGGGGCCCGCCTGCCTCTGCCCGCGCCTCTCTCAGGTGCTCCCTCACTCTGTTTCCCTTCTTTCTCCACTGCTCTGTGCTCTCGCTGCTGTTCTTCCTTTCTTGCTGTCAGGCTCCCTAGGGGTGAGAATTTCAGCTGCAGAGTCACTCATGGATCTTGTGGGTCCTTTCCTGCAGGTGTGTCCATGGGAACAAATGTCCCAACTCTCCTCCCACCCGTGGGGCTGTGGACAAAGCAGTCACGTGATCGAGAGAATGAGCTGAATCTCCCGTAATCAAATGCTGTTAGGGTATCTGGCTCTTTCCTTGAGGTTTCCTTCCAAGCTGTGAGCTGCCCTCCAGGATGCAAACCTGTCCTGTAGCATCGTTGTGTTATCTGAGCGCCCTGAGGAGAAGTGCAGACATGCTACAGGTTAGGAAATAAATGCTGATGGATTGGTGATATAAACGAGGTGTGTCCTGAGCTACAAGTGGGGGTGTTGAAACATTGGACTGCGTTTTACCCCACTGCTCTCAGCTGTGTCTGGCGATTTTTCAGGAAAATATGGAAAAGTGATCATCCTCCATTGCAGCAAGGTGAAAGCTCATAGAAACTGGGAATTAGACAAAGGGACAGAACAGTTCCCCTCCCTCTGCACTAAGTCCCAGACAATCCTCTTCTCTCGCAGGACTTGCTCTGTTTTCCCTGAGAGTAGTAGAAATGCTGTGGGTTTCTGACATCCCAGAATACTCTGCAGGGGAGGTGGAGGGAGCTGTAAAGAACCCTGGAACTCGTAAAGAGTGCCTTCTCCATCCCCTTGCAGAATCTGGCGTACCCTTCTGCTTGCAGATTGGTTTCAAAAGATGAAGTTAAATCTCAGGAGGGGTCCTGGCCCCCACCGATGGCTGCAGAGTAGGATTGACTGACAGAGAACCTCCAAGCAGAGCCTTGCTCCTCATCATACATGGGGCCATCATCAACCAGGACTAAAGCCATGAAGTTGAAGGAAGGTCTCATGGAAAATGAAAACGGTGTCTGTATGAGAGGGGTAGAGTTTGTGGGAAAAGGCTTTGATTTTCCTCAGAGAAGTCTCTGTTAACTTGTCAATGTCTTTTTCTCCAAAGAAGGTGCCCCATGGCCAGAGGCAACAAATGTCCAACAACAGTTCCATCAGCCAGTTCCTCCTCCTGCCATTCGCAGACACGCGGCAGCTGCAGCTCTTTA
>NW_009708798.1:785-1858 GCF_000703405.1 Apaloderma vittatum | reverse complement strand
TGGACCTGGTGGTGTCAGTTCTGTACTCGGTGGTGCCTCCAGCAGTGAACCCCCTCATCTACAGCCTGAGGAACCAGGAGCTCAAGGATGCTCTCAAGAAAATGATCACTGGATGTTTTTCAGAAAAAATAAACTGCTTGTTTTCTTCTGCACATAATTCCTAATGGAACTCTGTCCAGGTTAGAGCTAATTGGAATCAGTTCTGTTCCGAGATTTTCATTTCCAGCTCAGTCTCTCCTAACACTTTCGGGAAGGGACAGCGTGTCTGTGCAGACGGTGCCTGCTGCTCGAGGGGAGAACACTGGTGTGTGCAGTCACTGCCAGGTCTGGGGATGCAGAAAGGCTCTCGCTGGTCCTGACTTCTGGAGTGACTGAGGCCACAGCTTGATATACTGTGCCGTGCTGGGAGTGCCAGGAAGGAAAAGGGTCATAAGCAAGTGAAAGATTGCATCTGTAGTTAGGAAGAGAGAGGACAGTTGACCAACAAGATTATTACATTCCCCATACCTCGTGTTCAGGATAAAGCTGAGGGAACATGAGGTTTAAACTCCCTTCCCCAGTGCAGGACTCAAGCAGGACTCTGTCTGATCTCCTGCCTTTGATCCCAAATCCGAGATCCTGAATCCAGCCTCTGTGCCCTGTGCCCCTCTGCTGCTGAGCCTGGGGCTGCCCTGGTGCCACCAACTCTGCAGCACCAGTGGGCATTGATTTTGGGGGAAAGATCAGGTTCAATATCAGATTTATATATATTTGTAAATATTTGTATATTTTTTTTTAATTTTTTTTGAGATAACATTGTGTACAATGAAATCGTATTATTCCGTATTATCCTTCCAACTTCTAATTCACTGTCTACCTGTTAACTTTCTCCCATACGTTGTGTAAAGAAGAATCATTTTCTCTGTGTATTTAAACAAAATAAAGGGCTCTGCAACTTCTTGTTTGTCTGAGATCCTTCCCCTGAAACCATTGTAAAACTTCAGGGCGGTTCCTCTGTGCAGAGGTGGAGGGGAAAAGAGTCCTGGCATAGCAGCAGGACCAGGGAGTACCAGCTCTTGGTGTCTGCCGAGCTG
>NW_009708798.1:0-236 GCF_000703405.1 Apaloderma vittatum | reverse complement strand
GTTGGTGAAAAAGTGTTATTTTTTCTTTTTTTTTTCTTTTTTTTTAAGTACTGAATGCAGTTCTCAGGTTTTCACGGTGGGCTCCGAGGTCTGACCATAAGCACCCAGTGCAAACCTCTAGAGGTCTATCTGAGGTACTTGGCATGGCAGGTAAAGGGTTACTTCTTCTCTTGGTCCAGACTTACGACCTCACGCGTATCAGAGCCACAAGGACCCCACGGATTTGCCCGTAGGTG
>NW_009708797.1:0-2703 GCF_000703405.1 Apaloderma vittatum | reverse complement strand
GGAGGTGTTTAAAAAAAAAGTAGATCTAGCACTTGAGGCTGTGGTGTAGTGGTTAGGTATGCTGGGATGAAGGTTGGACTAGATGATCTTCAAAAGTCCCTTCCAACCCCTGACATTCTGTGATTCTGTGATCTATCAGAACCTATGCTCCCATTGCAAGAGATTCACAGCTCTAAGTGTACCACAGTACTTTCTTAGGTCCGTGAAAATAGAAAAAATATCATGGAAAGGAACCTAGCAGATGCACAATTTTATTAAAACTACTGTTTAACTGTGTTATTTTTTCTACACACCACTCTCTGGGGCTCTCAAACAGTATCAGATGGACCAATTTCAGGGACAGAAACTTGTAGTTCATAGTCCAGACATAGTTTCGTACTTCATTGGAGATGATCAAAGACCATACATTTTTAAAATTTTGCCTCATTATTAGATAATACTACTACACGTATGGTAAGTTTAAACATGTGGCTTACCATGCATTTGAAGAGTTTGTTCAGCAAGCAGTAACAAAATGATTACTTCTATATTTTATTTTATAGAAAGGCAGAAAACTTAAATGAGTCCCAGTAAGGCATTCCTACCACCAGCGTCTAAGGGTCACTGGTACGTACTGTTTTGACTCTGCACCCAGGCCTGATTACTTTTAGCACATTCTGAAAGGGGAGCAATAAGCATAAAATTTTTAAGGTAGAACAAATCCTCCCCTCCAACCCCCTGCTCCAAGAAGCAGCAGCAAGAATGAAACTGGATGAAAGTTAAAGAAGAGAGAGTGGAGGGGAAAATACAAACCACACAGAAAGAAACCTGAAGAAAGAGTTCCCTGGTGGAACTACTGTCTTGGGGAGGTCACCATGACGACATCCCTTTAAGAATTAACATTACATTATAAACCAGTGTTGCCCAGCCCTTGGTGCACCTGACTGTGTTCAGTGGGGTTTTGTATTTCACTGTTTTGTTTGGCAAAGCTTCACATGCTCACAGCCTTAAGTCAACATTAAAGCCAACTATCCAGTTATAATCATGAACTCTGCAGTAGCTCCAGACGCGCTGCATGAAAACAAGCTGACTGAAACCCACAACTTCAGAGGTCGCTGCGCTTGGGAAAGTCACTTCTTTATTTAGGGAGATTTCAGGTGCTTCAAACTTGACTTCCTTTTTTGCCAACACAATGAAGGGAATGTCTGCTTCTGCGTGACTTTTTCTTCCTTGTTGGAACAGATGGGGAAGGCTTACAAATACATGACTGGTATTTTTTCAGTGACTCATACCTTAGAGCAACAGGCTTCAGATTGCGGTAAGCGGCGAAGCAGGATGGATGTAAGCTTACTTGAGGAGCAGTACGACCATATAAAACAGAAGCAAAAACTGCAGTCACACATGATTGTATTTAAAACAGGTATGATTATATTTATAGGAAAAAATGCAAATGTAGATGTAAAGACTATTTCTTTAAATCTTTAATAACTCCTAGCTTTGTTCTTTTCATGCTCAGCTTCAAGAGAGGTAAAAGTGAATTGTTTTTCTGTCATTTTGGGGTTTTATTCATTTCACTGAAAGGGGATCTTATGTTTCTATCAATAAGCTTCTCAGCAGGGAAACACTAGCATGAATTTGAAACAAATTAATATATTTGAGGTAAGGTTTTACAGGTTTTATATCAGTAAAGTAACATTATGCCACAGAAATTAATACTTGCCACCGTAGTAACGTCCACATATGCATTTCTCTTGTAGGTGAACATGAATCCGTTCTCCAGGAATCGATGGTCAATGCTGTTTCAGTTAATAAAACAGTTAGGAGATCAAAGTCATTTACCGAATGTGCTCCCGTCAGAAAGGTCAGACTGGAGGTGACCAGCAGTGGCAACGTACAAGACAACTCCCTGTGGCGAACCCACCTGGGAATTCACCGCCTGGGGCAAGCTTCTTGTGAAGGAGTTACCAGGTGCAAGAATGGACCATGTGGTTACGACGATGAGAGACTGATTTCCAAGGGAAAGGGAACACTGCAACATGAGGAGTCAGACGGAGTAAGCGAACTATCCGCCCTCAGTCAACTTGGAAGTTCAAGCACGTTGAGCAGTTTCAGTGAAGAGAATCGCAGCAACATTTCCAGCACCTGCCAAAAGCCTCCTCTGAAATCAGCCACTTCATCAGTTTGGACACATCAACAAATTTCTTCTAAAAAATGCACGCCGGCCTGCAAA
This sequence comes from Apaloderma vittatum, assembly GCF_000703405.1. Classification (NCBI taxonomy): domain Eukaryota; kingdom Metazoa; phylum Chordata; class Aves; order Trogoniformes; family Trogonidae; genus Apaloderma; species Apaloderma vittatum. Next base: position 494 of record NW_009708797.1, on the reverse strand, counting down.
AAAGTGAACTTTTACCCTTTCCCCAGTAAAAAAGGACCGAGAATTTCCGAAGCGGCAAGGAGGCTTGGACTGTATGTCTCACGATGAGGACGTTCTGTAAGACACCAAACTTAGTGAAAAACTTGACTAAAGCTTCAAATAGCAAAATACCCTTCCTAGTTATGCTGATCGACCTGCTGAAGGTCTACTACTCTGACTAGCCAAAGAAGATCCTTACTACATAATCTGTTGTTCTACAGTACCGTCTAAAATGACATGTTCACTTCTGTTATTCAAGATATAAGATGTCACTGAAAACAGAAACAAACCCAGGCTGCAGATGGGGAGAAGAAGAGCGAATCAGCAAAGGAAAAGAGCGTGTAAACAGGAGCATGGACTGCGTGTGTTTGTTGTTAATAGCCAATCAATATAGAGCATTTAGAAAACAAGGACGTTGTGAATTGTATATTAACCGCGTTAGTCCGCTAATAAAGTGGCATTTGCTTGATCACATT
>NW_009708796.1:0-10538 GCF_000703405.1 Apaloderma vittatum | reverse complement strand
GCATTCCTTGAGGCCACCTTGTCTTTATTTTGGAAACTTGTTACCATGCTCTGTGCCATCCCCAGAAGGAAATTTAGAACTCATCTGTTCCTTTTTCCATTAGTCAGCCACATAACATATCTAAGACAGCTGGAGGAAGAAAGCTGGTAACTTTTTTCTGTCCTCAAACTCAGAGGCACAGATACCACCCAGAAAGGGTTCTTCAGCTTAAGACACAGATAAAAGTGCCAGGTTCTCCCAGACACCTTCTTATGGTGTGCAATTTCTCAATGTTAAAGCAAAAAAGTTCATAAAAATGAGAAACTGTGAAAAGCAATGCATCCTGGCCAGGTGTATTTCTGCTGACCAGCTACCTCACACAATATATAACAACTTACAAGGCAGATTTTTTTTGGAAGGAGAGAATGTCTTGTCTATGACTGAAGACAGTCAGGCCTGGCACCAACTGCATTATCTCCGAGCATATGGGAAGTGGGGGAGATTTAAAGAAGAAAACAAAACAAAATAAAAACAGAAGTTATTTGCAAGAACGCTTTTGTGGAAGCATTGATTACTCAGCAGTAACACAGGACAGAGAAATATCCCTGAAAACAGTGGGAGTTCTCTGCTGCAGTAGTAGACATGAATCTCTCTGCCAATAAAGCAGTAAGAAAAAAGAAACTGACAATCCTCTGCTACTTGTATATCCCAGAGCACCACCCTGACAGAGATATAAATATTATCCTGTGTTCTGTTAAGTGATGTATATGCAACCATAAAGAAGGTACTGTACTCACATTTTATGTCCCTCAGAATATGCTCATATAATCCAGGGCTTTCACAGACAAACAGTGCATATTTATGCTAATTATTTTCTTCTTCAACCCACCATATATCACATGAACTTTTTATAGCAGTTCATTGAAATATGGTCTGTGAAGCAGACCATTATGAACCTTACACAAGGATTTTCTTCAACTCATGTTCTGTTTTTCCTAAAAAAAGGAATATTGGAACCAGTAACACCGGAGTCTCAAGATCAATACTAAGGGCTTGTGAAGTTCTACTCTCCTACTTACTGTCATCGCCCTGAATGTGAAAACGAGCTAGTTTTTATCAGCTGAACAACTGAAGAGCAATGATTGAACATTCTGATGGGAAACCAAAATCTGGGTGAAAAAAAACAGGGCTTGGAGAAATCCAAGTTTGGATGTCTCCCGAAGCATGTTACCCAACTTAAGAGGGAACAGCAACCAGGTCCTAGACAGTTTTTGAAGTCAGAGGTCAGAAGACTATTGAAGAATATTTAGGTAGTGGAGTCATGGTTAAGGACTCTGTTACCTGATCCCTGTGATAATCACCAACACACGCCCACAGCTGAGAGAACAAGACCTTTTATTCTAAGTTGAATATAAACATGAAACCCAAATTCCATAATTTTCAAAGGTGACGGGCTCTTAGCTAAGTCTTTCAAGATGATTTAAGTTTATAGACCATTTTCATAGTAAGAATTCATGGCCTTTAAGGCACTTTGACTCATGCTTATATATTATTGGCTTTATTTTGTTGGCTATTATACCTCTAGCCAGCCTCCTGAATTAACCATTCTTCTCCATTCTTCTTTTATTCTCAACTTGTTTTCATGTCCATAACAGACTCAATCCTGATTTACCAGCAGTTTTCCATATTTAATCATCTACTTCTTCTCCTCTAAGGAAACCAGTTTATATTCTTTTACCTCAGTTCATGGTTTTCTTTTCATCCACAAAGGGATTTGCCAATACCATGCTCCATCTCAAGTCTCTTCTTTGCCTGTATTTCCATTCACAGATCTTTTAATTTCTTAGAAAGTCCCATTTTATTTTATTTTTTCCCCTGAGTCTAGCTATCAAGACTTTCCCATTCATTCTCCTTTGTCCTTCTCGGAAAATGCCAGGAAGGATCTCTGACTCTTTTCCTAGAACCTTCAGTTTCTTCTAAGACAAGAAATAAACAAATAAAATTAATTTGTATTTGTATAAAACTAGTTTAAAAAAAAACAGTAAATTCACTAGCTGAAAACAAAATATGACTGAATTAGCTTTCACTTTTTTTAAAAAAAACAACTAAGATTTATGTCTAGTGATTTCATTTACTTTGTCTGAAACTGAAATGAAATAAATCAGCTGGATAGTCTCCTACGAGCATTTGGTAGATCCTTTCTCATATCACAAAAGCACTACACAATTTGGCACTGTTCTGAATGATCGGCAGCTTCTACTCAGGAGAGGCCAAGGAATGAAATGCCAAGATCTTTGCAGGTCATTGCTTTGGCAGAACTATATGGGAAAGCTTATTTCACTCTTTGGAAATGCTGTACCTTGCTTATATTAATGATTAAAGGAAAAAAAAAAAAAAAAGAGTGGCAAGACATTCATTCACCAAAGTTGATGGGAGAACGAAAGAGAACTCTATTTTCCTTACTTCTTCCAGAAATAAGAGTTCTGAAAGCTTTATAATGAGGAGAATATTCCCATTGCTGAAATGCTAACGTGTTGGCTGCATAATTTTCTAATCTGTTCATCATGAAATGTTACAGAGTAATGAATGAGCAGATGTGTAAGTACACCCTCAGACAATCGTAATGTTACTATATACTTTAGTATTGAGTGTGGAAATGCTCTAATCATAAAAATGATAAATTCCTGAATGCCAGTTAGTGATATTATGTAGAAAAAAACCAACTGGATAAGAACAATTAATATTTTATACACTTTAAATATATTTGGAAACTAAGATATGCAATGGCTATCGTGGGTTTTTACTTCTGATTCTAACCTGTTATTTGTGCAACAGGAATGCAATTTACATGTCAGTTTTTACTAGCTGTATAGCCAGAACAATAACAATTTTCTCTCTGAAGCAAGTCAATGGACAGAAAGTAGAACTATAACAATCACGTGAATGATAGGTAAGAATATCTACCTATTTTAAATGGTTATGTTCAGTTTGAGTACCCAGTATTAAAGATTTGGGGATGTGTTCATCTTTGCTTCATGTCTTCATCAGACGTGTAGCCACAGAGCCCAATAAACATGTTACTGCCATTGTTGCCGTAAAAATTCTACATGCTTTCTGTTAAACAAAAACTACAAACCTCAGGATTTGTTAGGTTTTGTCTAAATTTGTTTTAAACTGCCTTGACTTCTGTTTTAGCTTGTTTGGTAGTAACAGCAATTGTCTAGTTACCAGATGACGATTTTGACATTTTGGCTTAGCTTTTGCTGAGCTTTGTGCAGCTGTAGCATTCAACTCTTATTATCATTTATATACCTCTAACTAACAGCTAGTAGTAAGTAGCAGAATTCTGTGTTGGATGAACTACCTAACACCCTAAAACAAAAATGCAGTGTAGAAGAGTGCGGGCATGAATGGATAGCATAGGCTTTGAAAGTACAAGTACATGACAATACAGGAGGTACTCAAGCTATGAGAAACTCACAGGTGGTCAATTAAGCATTGAAAGCTGAAAAAAACCCAGTTTTAGAGACAATAAAGTGCACAAAAGCAAATACCTAGCTTAAGAAAATAATGTCATACGTAGTCAGTCCTTCAAATTGTGCAAATACAAGATATAATACAGAACTGCAAGACAATAATGACAAAAACAACTTAGTGGACTGCAAGACCCAACATGTAAAAATTACTCCAGGTGGATCCAAGAGTAAGAAGACAAAACCCTCAAGTTAGTAGCACACCTCTACCAGTCAAGGGCACGTTGTGTTCAGAGTTCACTGTACTCTTCGTACACCAAGATTGAAATAATTGCCCTTAGTACCAAGGAGCAGTGAAGAAATGATCATGACATCCAAGATACTACAAAATTTGTTTATATTATTTGTGATTGTACAATTAATGCAAATGAGCATCAACTGAACACTATGTGTCAATATTACTATGACTGGAGCAACCATAGTTCTTCCATTAGACTGTTCAGACGTTAATTAGTCCAACAATAGAATCATGGCTTTCCTTGACCTACATATATTTCACAGGCAGTAATCCACAAGCTGGTAAAGAATGCAGTTCGCCTACTAAACTATTTGGATAGAATAGTTCTGTAGAAATTGGTGGAGTTGTAGCAGCTTGCACCATTACAATTTGCAGCAACATACCGAAAATTGAGATAAGAGAACTTTAAACACCTAGAGTATGGTTTCTAATTTTCTAACTAATGTTATACACAAAACTCATTGAACATATTTAAAATATGAGCTAAAAAATAATATATATTAAAGGTCATGGTGAAATATTTTAAGAGAATGTTGATTTGGTGCATCACCATCTTACACATACATACTCTTCTTTAGACACAGTTAAGATCGCAAACAGGAAACCAAGTAAAAATAATAGAGGATATAAAACAAAACATCACCATTGTGCAAAAAATTAGTATCAGCCAACAATAAATGGTAGCATTTATAGGGGGTTCAGGAAGTGGAAGCTGAGGTAGTTAGTCCCAAGAGAAAAAATAATGTATAGGAACAGCATCTTCATAATAGACAACAGTGGAAGAACGTGTATCAAAGAAAAAAAATATTGTCAACAAATGAAGAAATAATTGAGTTTTAAAATATTTTTTAAAGCCATTTGCAGTTGCCTTTGTTCAAGATATCTGAAATTACATTAACTTTAATAAAGTGGAAATATGTTTCTTATCATATATATATATGAAACTATCCTACAAAATTTGATTTCAAAAGTAGTTATTAATTTGTGAATTATCATAACCTAATATCACCTTAAAATTGAGCAGCCTGCTGCGATGCTTTAATACTGAAAGACTAGCATATAATACTTCTGATCTACATAAAACAGTGTAAACTATACTTGCTGATATAATGACAAATTATAAATTTGCTTTATAAACATAGATGCTCTGTACTAAGAATAACATCCTACTTCCAATCCCTTGTAACCCTGCATCAGCTCATACTGTATTATAAAACGGCATAAATTTTTTATTAGTTCTTTGAAAGGATATGAAACACACTTTTCTACTTACTCCCCAGTCATTGCTTTGCTTTAATTGCTATGTAACGATTTAAAGAAAAGCAAACCACATAAATCTCGAGGTTTGGGGTTTGGGTTGTTTTTTTTAGTAGAAGGAAGTATACTGTATATTAAAACGCCGTTTGCTAGACAGTGACCCTCAGCAGAATATATAGGAGTACAATATAAAAGCACTGACTTCTGAAGGGTAAAATGAACTCACTGAAGTCAACGCAAGCTGTCCCAGTAACTGCAGTCACAGCAGTTCTGTCCCTTCTAACTCCCTGCAGTGGAATCAGATGAAATATTATATGGCAACACTTGTATGAGCATTCTTTTTGATTTTATGTAAGCCTATAATAAACAAAATCTAATGTGATGACATATACCTCTCTGCAGAAAGAGCTTTATGGAAATCAAAGGGGTATATAAGTTTCTACAGATTTACAATAGTGCAATTGGTGAAAGAATTTATTCCACGTTGTCCATACTGTATATCTGCCTGCCATATGTTTTTTTGTGCTGTTTAGCAGTCACAAACAGTCCCTATAAATGTCTCTCCGTAGGGTCTGCAAAAGAAATTATTATATATTTTTACCAGTCTAACAGTCTAAGAATAAATACAAAAACAAAGCAAAAAATACCAGGCAAGTTACTATATCATTTCTGATACTGACATAGATTAAAAAAAAGACAAATAAAAATCCTTCTAAATCTAAAGTAGAAAAACACACAGTTGCAAGAATATACTGTTAAACAGCTTGTAAATTTACTATGTGTAAAGTCCTGCAAGTTTCTCCAGAGTAGTACCCTACCTAAAAAAAAAAACAAAACATTTTGGATAATGATGACTTAAATCTCTTCCAGTCAAAGGGCAGGACACCCCATTTCTGTGAGTTGTACTGCAATCGAAGGAAAAAAAAAATAAAAAAAAAATCACTTACTGTTCTGCCAGGGGAATCCAATGTTAAACAGCAGAGTATGGCCTCTTCCCAACCCCAGAAATTCATCATACAAGATCATGATGCTAAATTTCACAATTTCAGCTAGATCTGGCACTATACTTTTATGGAAGGCTTTTTTCTAGTTGTACAACACAAAGAAGGGAGGGAACCTAAAGTGAAAAGCATATCATTCTAAAAATAATGTAATACCAAAAGACTTAAAATCTCACTCACTCACACCATATACAAAACAGAACACAAAAACCAACAACAAACTTCCAAAGAAGAATTACAGAGACCCTCTACTTATACACCTCAACATGAGTTAATGATGGGCAGGGCGAATTCTGGCAGATTCTAATAGATTGCAAACAACAACAAAAAAATACAGCTTATGTCCTGGTTTAAGAGCATCAGAGTAAAGTTTTCTGGGGCTGTCTGGACCACGTGGCAATCACAATGGGGGAGGAGAGGATGGATCAGGTGATCCAAATGGACCAATCACAGTATTCCTTCCCATGGACCTCAGTATATAATGGGCTCTAAGAAGAGCCCTGAGGCTTTCAGTGTCTGCTGTGCTGAAGAGATTGACACTGACTTACCGCTTTCTGTGCTGCTGGTGTTCCCTGCCTCCTATTTTTGTGCTGTGGAGGCGCACTGTTTGATGGAACAGGTTCACGGAATCATCAGAGTTGGAATGTATCTCTAGAGATCATCTAGCCTGAGCCCCCTGCTAAAGCAGGATTGCCTAGAGCACATTCCACAGGACTGCTTTCAGGTGAGTTCTGAAAGTCTTCAAAGATGGAGACTCCATGACTTCCCTGGGCAGCCTGTTCCAGTGCTCTGTCACCTTCACAGTACAGAAGTTCTTCCTTTTGCTTAGATGAAAAAAGGTTGTCTTCCCTGCCCCACCCCTAGGTGGGAGTGGTGTAGCTTTTTCTGGTTTTTTTTAGTCTGTCATCAGGACTTCAGATTCGGGCACCTTCATCTGCTGCTGAGTCTAGTCTGGGACTTTTCTGCTAAAAACCTGGTTGTCATCAAGACGGGTGTGGGTTCTGTATTAATATATTCTCTTGTATATTTGAATGTATTTGCATACTTGTCTATTATCTGTATATAGTTTAACATTTTCATTGTTTCTTTTAATAATATATTCTTTTTAATTAAATTTGTTCAAGTTTTTCACAACCTCCCAGTCTCTCTCCCTGGTTCCCTTGTTCTACTTCCTTAGGAGGGTGGCGGGGGGAATCAAAGAGAGCATCTGTCAAAGTTTAGTGGATGGCCCAGCCTTCCTACTTTCCACTAAATTCACTACAGCTGTCAGAATCACTTTTAAGAACTTTTAGAAGATTTGTCCCCAGATTACAGAATTAAAAGGAAATAAATTACTAATCATGTTAGAAAGTAAATAAATAGGCAAGTTCTCTATTATCAATTCTGTTGTACACACAAGCAAGCATTTTGGCTTTTCTTTCAAGTCAGTTCTGCCCCTACCTATTTGTCTCGGTCACAGGTGCCCTACTGATGTCCCGCCATCTCACTGAACTGCGTATCTATTACTAAAAATATAGTATTTAGTATTACTAAAAATATAACTACAGTAATTGCTGTATTTATTCTGGAGTATTTACAAAAAAAGGTCTATGATTTCAATGCACTACAGGGCATCTGCCAATACTTGAAATAATATGTTTTGACTTCATTAGAGAACCTCTATAGGAGGTAAGAAGGGAAAACAGCTCACTGGAATAATGCTAGATCTTTTGGACACTGCTAACACATATAAAAATATTACATGGCCACTAACTGAATTATTAACCTTTACATCATGTTATAACACAGCAGAGCAAACCTGTTACAGGATATTTTAGAAAACTGAATTTAGCCACTGAGTATTTGAATTTACCACAAAACTAGACAGAATGCAATAAATTCTCTTATTCCCTCCAGTCATCTCAACTAATTTTTATATAGTAAAATCTCTCTCTTTCCTACCACCTTGATCCAACGATCTTAATTTCTTGAACCAGCTGACAGATATTTCAACATAAAGGTAAAAACATATTTTCTAACTTATTACGAGCTCCGGGTAATCAAGATGTTTTTCCTTGGTAACAATAATAAAGATCACTCAGATTTTTGAATAAAGTACTGTGCTGTAATGGAAAAAAAATCTAAAAAAGCTCTTCCTTCGTTTTGGTTTTTTTTTCTGCCAGCCTTTGAGAAGATAGGAGCTGGCAGCCATAATTTGTCAGTTGCAGGAAAAAAAAAAACACAAAGCTGTAAAAGGGGCATTATTCTGAGCTAAGGATTTAAAAAAAAAAAAAAAGAAAAGAAAGAAGTATTACTATATAAACTTTGATTCAGTGATGTAATACTGCTTGACAGAAAAGTACAGGTACTATAATTTCTATTTCACAGGCACTGAATTGTCCACAAACAGTGAATGGAAATATTCTCAAAAGGCATAGGCATAGACGATACCCAGTATTCATAATCCAAGTCTCTGTATTGGGTTTGTCTGGCAGTACCAGTGATGTAAATACACTCACCTGGATATTAAGACCTTTTCTTGAACCCCTAAAGCACATCACAAGGAAAACTCCTCTCTAAGGTGTCACAGTTACATGCACTATACTCTGTGTAGCTTGTTTGCAGAAATGTTTACCTACACAGAGATGTAGTTATCCTATAAAAGCATGATCAGTCTATATGATTGCATTTCTGAACAAGTAGAGCTTTTTTTAATTCACATTATCATCTATTTTCTTAGTCCTTCTTTCTGGTGCAAAATAGTAAAAAAGTCTTCTAGAGTTTTAGATTGGATTAAAAAAATGTGTATAGTTCGCTGCACACTTTTGTAAAAATTGTATCAATTTAATTCTTTGACAGCAGACACAATGAAAATAATGCACTGTATTGATTGATAAGTATGAGCAAGAATGGCAGTTTGTCTTGTTGTTCCAAGCAAACTAAGCAAATTATTACAGATGACCACTTCGCTCTCAATGAGTGTGAACAAATCAAGAAAAAAAATTGAATGCTATTAATTTTCCAAGTAGCATACTGTTACCCAGGCCACTTTTCAAGACAAGTTATATGCAGAAGGCAATTTAAGAAATTGGTAAGATATCAGCCAGGTATTTCAGATCCCAATTCAAAAGTAACATTCATCTCAAGAGCAACACACATGTTGACGGGTTCATACAAATTTGCATCTAAATGAGTCTATACTATAAACATACCCTAACTCCTACAGTAAAACATGATGATTCAGACTTCCAATCTCAGTTCCTTCTTTGTAAGAAAACAACATATTCAAACTACAAAAAAGACAGCTCATCCTGTATCTTAGCTATAACCAAAAATTTTGTTGTATGGCTTCTTTATTATAAAAATAAATCATAAATTAAGAACCTTTCATTAGTTGTACCAACTTCTCTCATTTTCATTCACCAGAGGTTTGCATCGTATTTTTGATCTACTCTAGGTCATCCTGCTCTGGCAGGGGAGTTGGACTAGATGATCTTTTGTGTTCCCTTCCAACCCCTAACATTGTGTGATTTTGATTTTTTAGTTCTCCATCAAAAACAACAACAACAAAAAAGTATGTATGCCTTCGTTTTTGTTACTATTAATGTCAAACCTTCCTCCTGGAAACTTGTTCTTTCCTTTTCATTCTTGTTCTACTGAAACTTCTTGAAGTAGACAACATATATGATCGTACTCCATTTATCCCACAATTATATACTTCATGACAGTATTACAATCTCCAACCAAAAAATCTGGCCACATTTTGAAAGCATTACTCATAGAATCACAGAATAGCCTAGGCTGGAAGGGACCTTAGAGGTCATCTAATCCAACCTCCCTGTCATGGGCAGGGATGCCTCTCAACTAGATCACGATATTCAAGGCTCTGTCCAACTTCGCCTTGAACCCCTCCAGGGAGGGGTCAGCCACAACATCTCTGGGCAATTTATTCCAAAGTCTTGCCACCCTCGCACTGAAGAACTACCTTCTAAAACTTAAACCCATTTCCCCTTGTCGTATCAGTGGACGCTCTTGTGAAAAGTCCCTCCCCAGCCTTCATGTAGGTTCCCTTCAGGTACTGGAAGGCAGATATTAGGTCCTCTGTCTTCTCTTTTCAAGACTGAACAGTCCCAGCTCCTGCAGCCTGTCCTCGTAGCAGAGGTTCTCCAGCCCCTGGATCATCTTTGAGGCCCTCCTCTGAACATGCTCCAACAGATCCATGTCTCTCTTATGGTGAGGACACCAGAACTTGACGCAGTACTCGAGGTGGGGTCTCACAAGAGCAGAGTACAAGGGGAGAATCACCTCTCTTGACCTGCTGTCTACACTTCTCTTGATACATCCCAGGATGCGGGTGGCCTTCTGGGCTGCATGAGCGCACTGCCGGCTCATGTTGGGCTTCTCATCTATCAACACTCCCAAATCCTTCTCTTCAGGGCTACTCTCAAACCACTCTGTGCACAGTTTGTATCTGTGCCTGCGATTATCCCGACCCAGATGAAGGACCTTGGATTTTGACGTGTCGAAGCTCATGCAGTTTGCACTGGCCCA
>NW_009708795.1:6905-30557 GCF_000703405.1 Apaloderma vittatum | reverse complement strand
AAAATCCATGAATCAGTCCGCTACAATTGTGGATAGAGAAGCAGCCTTGGGAAAGGCTGTTTGTAGTCCACCTCCAGTACACATTCAAGGAAGTGTGTTATTGAACACCAGATGTCTCCTGCCAGTTCATGCAGCCTAAAAGTTTCTGCTGTTGCACTTGTACCCATGTCTGTGGTGGATGAACTCACAGCAGCAGTCCCCATCTGATTTTCATCCCAGCCCTGCTGGCATTAACTATGGCTAAAGCAGGATTAACAAGCTCAGTTCTCACAGGTGTCTCCTCCATCCTAGGTCACAACCCAAGAGCTGTTTTAATTTCACCAACCTCTGAGGACTCAAAACTGCAGTGGAGTTTCAGGCTGAGAAGCCTGGACACAGCCCTGTGCATCCTTGGACATGCGGCCAGAGGCTGAAACAAAAGGAGGGCAGGGAATGAATATAGAAGAGCATGCCCGTGCCCTCAAGAGTGCTGCAGTTCTGTGCCCTGTTGTGCATGTGGATGGAAACGGGAATGAAAGCGTTGAACTAATGTTCTGCTGCACAGCTTTTCACAGCTGGATACTCTGAGGCTCAGCTCACTTGCTAAGTTCAACTGTCTGGGTCTAAAGTGATATAAGTACTAAACACAACTGCAAAAGAAGTTGTTTCAGGCTCTGAAATCAACCACCAGCTTTTGAAAGTTGATCCATGCAGGATGTCCATAAAGTATTTCTAAATGCAAAACCATGTCAGTCTTGGGAAATCCCCTCAGAGGAAAATAGTTTCAGGCTGCAAGTATCATAACTAATAGGTCTGTTCTCATGCTTTTATGGTCTGAAAGAGGGAGATGACAGTAGAAGGTTTCTTTTACTTAATTCTTCACTTAATTTCTTTTATTAAGTCATGTAGTGACATGGAAAGGTGGGAAAAGACTGTTTTCAGTGAAATCACACCTGTACAAATGCAGTCATGCCCTCTGTCATCTCTCTTCTGCACCTTTTAGTATTTTTGAAAGCTCTAGGCCATTCTTTTTCTTCCAAATCTTAGATTTGCTTTGATGGGATCAGTGGTGTTGGGTGCACGAATGAACACATTAAATCTTGCATCTGGTACATATTTGTCAGTGCTCCTGCCCCAGCTCAGGCTGTAAACAGCAGGTCAAGGATCTGGTCAATACACTTGCTGATGCGGCTCGACGGGAGAGTAGCAGTAGGATTTCACCCCAGACGAGAGGATACCCCAGATCATGGTTTTCCCTTGATGCATGCTTATTTGAAAGCTTGAGTCTCCTTCCCTGTTTTTACAGATTACTCAAGAAAATTTAAAGCCGTTCTTTCACTTTTTTCCAGCTATGAAGAAACTTTGCTTTCACAAAAACAATCCATTAGAGAAAGTCGTGCTCCATTGGCTTGGCTATGGTTTTGTGAGGCAGCAGCTGCTGCTGTTGCTAAAGGGGCTGGCCAGCTTCTCTACCTCTTGCTTGTGTTTTGATTTGTTACTTATATGAAGACAAAAGTATCTCATTTAATCAAAATATTTAGACTGTCTATGCTTTTTACTGCCTTTTTTTAATTCAACTTTGCAGAAAAGCTATTGCTGCTTCATAATAAACCTCTCATGACTGGCAATGACACTCAAAAATTAGAAAAGGTAACACATGTTCCTGCCCCATTTTTAAGAGGAATCTCTTTTATGTCTTTTCCTTTCTACTGCATAGGAAGACTAACCATGAAGGTAGGTGCTAGCAAGTAAATAGTCAAACACACAAGCATTCCTGAAGTGACAGCTAGGTGAGTTTCAATGAGCTTTTTTTCACCTGACGGTTAATCCTTTCAGACTCCCTGGGAATCAGTACTTGCTGCAGGCAATCTTTTATTTGGAACAAATTCCACATTTTTTTTTCAGGAAAAATGAGCAATGACAAAATATCCCAAAACAATTCTCTTTGAGCCTTACCAGAATTTAAGTATGAGTGAACTAAATTTAAGAGACTTTCTGAATGATGAACGGGAAGGGCACAATACCCTCTACTGTGCAGCAGAATACATTCTCTCACAAACAGAAAACAGTCACTTTTTGAAATGTCAGACGCTATCCACAAGCTTTTACACACTTCCAGATACAAATACCTCTCCATAACCAGTATTATAGTAGTATTTTTGTTTCATTTCTTGATATTATCCGAATTCAATGATATTTATGTTGGTACGATCATTATGGCCCAAGTAAAAGTCCGAATGATCTTGAATTAGCTCTCCAGTCTTTCGCTGATGTCATCCCCAAATATTATGATCACAGAATCACAGAATCACAGAATTATTAAGGCTGGAAAAGACCTTTGAGATCTTCAAGTCCAGCCTATGTCCCAACACCACCACATCGGCTAGATCATGGCACTAAGTGCCACATCCAGCCTTTCCTTAAGTACGTCCAGGGACGGTGACTCCACCACTTCCCTGGGCAGTGCATCCCAGTGCCTGAGCACCCTCTCCCTGAGGAAGGACTACCTGAGATCCAACCTAAACCTCCTCTGAAGCAGTTTCAGGCCATGCCCTCTAGTCCTGTCACTGGTTGCCCGGGAGAAGAGCCTGACCCCCCACCTGACTGCACCCTGCCTTCAGGCAGTTGTAGAGAGTGAGAAGGTCCCCCTGAGTCTCCTCCTCTGCAGCTGAACACCCCCAGCTCCCTCAGCCTCTCCTCACAGGACTTTCCCTGCAGTCCCTTCCCCAGCCTCATTGCTCTCCTCTGGACCTGCTCCAGCCCCTCAAGGTCTTTCTTGCAGTGAGGGGCCCAGTCCTGCACACAGGGCTCGAGGTGAGGCCTCACCAGTGCTGAGCTCAGGGGCAAAATCACATCCCTGCTCCTGCTGGCCACACTGTTCCTGACACAAGTCAAGATGCCATTGGCCTTCTGGGCCACCTGGGCACACTGCTGACTCCTGTTCAACCGGTTGTCACCCAGCACTCCCAGGTCCCTCTCTTTCTGAGTGACACTTTTGAGTGTTTCAAGGACCTTACAGCACCTGACATCCGTAGGTATACAAGTTTATCTTTGGGTGTTGATTGTGCAGTGTCAGTTCCTATTTGCTGGAGAGTGATATTACTTCTGCACAGCTTGTGCCTTGAACACGGTCAGACACTTCTAGTATCAAAAAAGCATTGTATGTTTCACTCTACACAGAATTTGAGCATTTTTTTCCTAGTAGAACTAAGTAGATATTCCTAATTTCATTCTACTAATCTTGGAAATGAACACTTTTCTTCAGCTACAGACCATCTTTCTGCCTCCTTTCCAAGGTCATAATCGTTCCCCCAATAAGCTCTGCAGATGTCAACGACCTTAGCTGAGTGGCCCTGCACCACGTTCTCCAGGAAGATGGAGGTCAGCCTCTCTGATATTGGTGAAAGTGTGCAATTACCTATCCACCTTCTGCATCCTACAGCAGATTTCCAGGGTTACACAGGAAATATGGAGCAAAACCAAGGATTTAATGCAAAGCTAACTGAATCAGAAAACAAGCATTTTTGTTTAACCTGCTTCAAAACTGCAAGTCAATAGATTGAGCTATTCCAGAAATAAAACAGGAAATAGGAATTAACATTTCCTCTGCTTCTTTTTGTTTCCTGTCTCTGCCTTTCAGATGCAAACAAACAAAATCCAACTTCTGCTTTTTAATGACAGCAAAACATTTACTGTGAATAGAAAATTTTTGGGGAAATTAGAGACTATTTTAACAGACACTGTTTAACCTAACTAGACATGCTTTCAAGGAAATACTTAGACAGTTTATGAGATTCTGCACAAGCTCCCTGGTCCACACAAAACACATCTTGTAAGCAATTTTTAGATCTCTATTATTGTAAGCTTCAGTCAGCTACATTTTCCAAAGGCATTTGATGGTTTTTGTGGAATGAGTGTAACAAAGAGCAGTTATCTCACGAACCATGGATGAAAAACTGACAACAGAGATGGAGATGGAGCAAATTCACTCAAAAATAATTATTGATTGTGGTGTTCTTTCATCTAAAAGTGGATATAAGAGAAACAACATTTGCAGGAAGACAGAGTATCTTTTATTACACCAGCTAATACAGGTGAAAAAAAACCCAGACTCTTAAGTCCACATCCCTTTCCTGCGTCAGCTCTACATGTTATGTCAGTAACTTCCACATCAAGATGGCACTGCTGTCACAACCAAACTGCCTAAGGATATTACACACCTAAGGTTAGTTATTGACGTTATACTACCTGCTTCAGCCTGGTGAGAGTAAGAGGTCTGCTAGGCAGAATTATTCTGTCCTTGATACTCTGGAACAATGTGAAGTTGATGTCACTGACACAAGTAGCTACTGATGTAAAGCAAAGAAAAGATTTGAGGATGCATGCCGAAAGGAAACAGGAGTGCTAAAGAGATTTCATTTCTCTATTTCTTTCCTCTCTCTTGAAAGCAAAAAGCCCTAGAGCAACATTTAAGATCTACCATAAATCTATGTAAGCAAACTTTGGTCTATATAAAAAACAATTTCTATTTGTGAATGCAGTTGTGTGAGCCTACCTTCTGTCTATAAAACTTATTGTATGTTCTTTTGCCACTGACCTGGCTTAACTATTCCATTATTCAATTGTAGCATTTAAATATGTGAATTGATCTGTTCTAGAAAATCTTTCAAATTTGTTTTCCTCAAAACGGGGGCAGTGGATTATTATGCTCTCCAACTGACGTGAGAAAATTAGATTCAGTCTTCTGAGCTTGCTTGCTTTGAATGAAAATCTACTTTAAATAAGAGTCAAATGTTGTTGGGAGAGTGTTTTTGCTGTGGGTTGGGTCTGTTTCTTATTTGTTGCTGAACACACGTAGGCAGGAGAATTCATGCTGCACTGCAGTAAAATCTAAAATGCTATTAGAATATATTTGTGACAGCATGAGAAGAAAGCATCAAACTCCAAGTTTTTTTTCTGGAAAATTAAAAATATGAAATTGAAGAAAAATTACTTTTGCTTTTTACTTATTTAGTTTTGGATTTTGCATTGAATCAAAGAAAGTCATTGTTTTAACTCACATATTCTCATAAAGATGCATCCCAGTGGTCCTTTATAACCTTTATAATGAGTACCTTCTTCTGTCATTACCAAACCCGAATCTGTCAAAGATTTTCTTTTTCTGTTGTACATTAAAAAATCCTACTTTCATGCATGGATTTTTTTTCTTTCCCTGTGAACCACACTGATGTATTGATTGCAACCAACACAGTGCCTTATTTCCTTGCTAATAATTGGACTTGTCAAGACATGGTAAAAGTCTGGAGAGGGGGAAAAAGGCAGACACTTCCTGAAGGGAGGTCAGTAGCAATATGGGGACAACTATGGAGAAACCTCAGGGGCACTATGCTTCAGTCTTCCACAGCTCTCAGCCGTGAATAGACGCACACGCTCTAATGAAGCAGAAAGGAGGAAAGATGTTTCCTTGGCCTTCCCACTCACTCCTGTGTAATTCCTCTTTATGTTGTTAACTGTCTCTTCAAACAACAGTATAGTTTGCAGGTACCCTAAAGTTTGCTGGGCCAATATATAACTCTAAGGCTGAGCATTTTATATTCCTGACTCATTTGCTCCCATCCAAAGAGACTAAAAGAATTCTCATCGCATCCAAATGCCAACCTAGTAAGAGAAATGAAAGAGCATGGGAGAGTAGAATTGTGCCTTAAAACTCACTGAGTCCAACAAGCGTTTAGGCAATGCCATGCAGTATTTACTCAGTGAAAACTTTGAATTGATGCCGTGTATAATATACATTAATAGGATTTTGAACCAGATAGTGATGGAAGAGGAAGAGAAAGACCCTTTATTCATTAATTTGTTTGTTGGCTTGTTTGCTTATTTATTAGTTACTTCTGTATACATCACAGGAAAAGTCAAGAGAGGAACGCTGGATCCAGATGTGGTTGCTAGAGTGGGAAAAACAGGAACAGATACAAAAATAATTAGAGGGTTGAGTACATATCTTCCTGTGGGAGACCTGAAGAACTGAACCTGTTCTGCTTATCTGATGACTGAGAGAAGAACTGATTAGAAAACATTTGAATTAATGAGGAGAAAATAAAGCTCCCACATCTAGTGAAGAACAGCATAACAAGAATTAGTGACTATGAGCTTCAGCCACAAAAATTGGAACTGGAAATTTTACACATATTTTTAAAAATGAGGTTGATTGGTCAAGAGATTAAAACTCCTAAAAGAGGATGTTGCATGCTTTGGCTATAGTTGGATGATATGCTAAAACTGTCTGTAGGGCTACTAGTTGTAAGTCATAGAATCATAACACCCTTGCCACAATGTGTAATCACTGAGCCAGGACATGATTGTTCTGTTTGTTTGTATCTATTCTAGTGTCTATCCACACCATTGCTTTCTTAATCTCTATCTGCTCATTTGCCCCAACACTACCTGTCCTCAGATGTCATTAACATTCTTTAAAATACAGATTTGGAAGTCCAAACGCAATTTCTCTTCAAAAAAGGACTTTAGTCAAGATTTTTTTTGATCTTTGGCCATTCACCTTGCAGCTCATGAGTCACAAGATCGTATTTTATGGGATTTTCCGTTTGCCTCAGACTTTTGGTTCAAACTTTGGTTTTGTTATGATAGCAAGCCTGTGGCTTGGAATAATCATTCCTGTCCAAGCTGCAGGCCTATGCCATGGATGCTTCCTTTGTCTCCCCAGTTCCAATTATTCCCATTGACATCCAAGCCAGGAGAGGAAGGAGATACTTAACCTCAGATCATAGAGGGAAGTTGCTGTGCAAGTTTTCCACTGGCAGTGTGCTTAGTGGTGGAGTCTAGTATGGCAGGGAGTTTGAAGTCCACTGTCAGATAACCTATCAGGTTCAATAAAAGCTTTGTTTCTTTGAACATCAGCTCTCCTTTAGAGAGAACCAACAAAGTCCCTCTGAAACAAAACACATTTTTGTGGTCTGGAGTTCTTCTCAAACGAAGACTCTCTTAATGGGTAATAAGGATGAGATTGAGATTTGTGTTGCTGATCATATAGTCCCGTAACACTATTCCAGAAGGGTTTTTTGTCCTCCAACATCATGACATGTTCTGATGTCCTACTCCAGGACAACAAAAAAAGAGACTAGCTCACCAGGGTATATCACAGATCCTGCATTTGGTTTGATATTTTGAATTGAAAATATATTTAATAAGTGAAAATTGTGTCTTAGGACCATGGAGACCTACACAGCTGTTGCAAGAATTATGGAATGAAGATATGGAAAGTTCTGTGTAGAGGGGCAAGCCCCAAACTGTGAGCTGCAACCACTCTGTAGTACTTAACCTGGTGGCCAGAGATTATTCCCTAGAGTGGATACATTAAACAGCATATGTATAACAATCTGCGCTGTGTTCTAAACACCAAAAGAACTAGAAACAGACCATAACTACAACTGTTGATACAAAAAAACTCTGCCAGAAAGACGAGGTTGTTAATGGTCACCAAGGGTCTGCAGGGACTGTCACTACAGTGAACACATCCTTGGTTAAAAAAAGATATTGAAGCTCAACATCCCAATACTTTTTCTGAAGTCAATTGGTTTTTTACAAGAAAGAGATGTCCTTTAGATATCCATGGAAAATACAACCACAAACAAGATCACATGATTTATCACCTACATGCTTTGCTGTCCTTGACTAGTGTGACAAGGTTAATAAAATTGAGTAAGTTATCAGATACCAACGCTGCATTGTCAGGAAGGTCCCAAAATGCAAAGCTTTTATGCTGATTTTCCTTCAGATGCTTTCATGTCCAAGAATTCAGAGTTTCTCATGGATTCACGGATTTGTTGTAACTGTGACAGTACATTTACTGAGTTTCACTTGATACAATGAAATTCTTAATAGAAAATTGTTGACAGTAGTGTGAAGTCAACAAGAGGTAGACTTGGCTATGAAATGATAAAGGTGCCAATACAAGTGTCATGATTTAAGCAGATGGAATTTCAAGGAGCTGGGTGCCAGGACCTGCAGATCCAGGCCAGAGGGACTGCTGAGAAACACAATGAAATATATCAAGAATATGCAAGATTTATATCTTGAATCCTGGATATATATAATCTCAAGTTACAGACAACCACTAAGAAGATTTCCCAGAAAATAATGGTTTACTTCACCAGCAGGCACATTGTTCCTGTGGTTAATTAAATGAACTGCAGCTGGCGAGAAGGTGCAGCATTTGCACTTGGTTTTCCCCAAGCCACCCTATTGCCATCTGCTCTCCTTTTGTCTTGCAATTATTGTGCAGAAAACAGCATGTAATTGTGAGTGCAGTAAGGAAGCTGGGGTCAGATTTGACTCTGGAATTAAGGACTCTACCTCCAAACCACAGCTGCTGCAGCAATATCTTGAGAGGGTCTGATAGGGTCTCTAAAAACCCAAAGGCGGCGGGAGCCATGACAACAGGCCTGTGGCAGGAAGAACTGCCAAGTAATCAGGGTGGGACTGCGGCTCCACTGATCTCAGAGCATCAGGCACACACAAGCTCCTTGGCATGGTGTGAGCTGAGAAGCAGCTGTGAAAGACACTGCTATCATGAACTTAGCCAGACCAGCTGGTGTCAGCTGCAGTAGACCGCTCTCAAACGACCTGTGATACTTGCAGTGCCATGAAGTGAAGCTTTTTCTCCTGTTGAGAAGGACCTCAGCTTGGATGGATGGGCAGAGAATATGCAACCTGCATATTCTCTACACGCAACTACACGGTGGGCAACCACATGCAAACAAAGCCTGTTTTGACCTTTTTGTATTCATCATCCACATAAAGAATAGGCTAAGACTAATATTGGTGGAATTCTGCAGAAAGTTATCATCTCAGAGCCTCTAACTGGCACAATAAAGTGAGTCAGAAATCACTAGATTCCAAATAAAAAAAGTAATCCTCTTTCTATTCTCTGTTATACTTTCATGTTGGTCATCTACCACATCATATAACACGTAAGCCAGAACAGATGTCCATGAATGTTACCTTTATCCTTCTTCACCTCTTTTGTAGCATAGATCCAGCCATGATATCATGTTTCAGTATCTTCAAATTAAGTTTGGATGCCTTTTTGAAAGAAATGTTTTTGTCAGACACAGCTTATGGGACTTGGTGCAGACACAGCTAGATGAAACACTATGACTGAAATAAAAAGGATTATCATACTCATACCTTCAAACCTTATACTAAGTGCATCTTGGGCTTCTATTGCAGACTATGCAATGTTTGATGTGTGCCTCTAAAATTGCAAAGAAAAGAATTAGAACCATGATTTGACCATATATAATAATGCAATGTACTAGTATATCCCAAATAGTGGTATTTTTTTAGAAAAACTCATGTTCAGCTTATAGGGGGTTTTCGAATGACTGGCCTGGCAAAGAATCTTTGCCCAGAAGTACACCTTGACAGAGCTGAGAAGAGACAAAATACTGGTGCAGAGAAAACAAAACTTCTGTTCAGTGAAAAATATCAAGTTATATCTTCTTAACAACCTGTCTTCTCAAGTTCATCAAGTAGAAAGCTGAACAGAGGTAACCAAGCAATAAGAAGTTGTATTTGAAATGCAAAATCAAGGATCAACATTTCTTATACTTGAATTTCTCCTACTAGCACCTCATCTTTCAACCAACGTTACGTGAACAGACACTTTCCTGGGAGAGGTGTCTCTCATCTCTCCCACACACTGAACTTCGTGTCAGGGCAGGTAATGGGCACTGGAATTAGATACAGTCCTTCTCCAACTGGAGTATCCACTTGCTTCAATATATACACCGACTGCCCGTAGCTTCAGCCCTATCCTTGTAATGTCCATCTTGGACACCTTTCCCTGGCTTCAGAGCCACAGGCATGACACTGCAGAGCTTGTACTGTTGCTGAAATCATTAGTCTCATCATAGCAGCTGATCCTTAACTTACAGACATTTCAGTTTCCTAAGTTCCGAGTCATTCATGCAAATGACAGCATGACACAGAAACACAGTGGCTGTTCATTCAAAAAAGAAAAAAACACCCTTAATTTCAAAGAGGGGAGGAAAGATCTCATTTGACTCTGCTCCACATATAAAGCTTTTTTGTTTCTTCTTTTCTTGATTAAAGCAATATACCATGGCATTTAAATGACTGATGAAAGGATATATTTTACTTTTATTTTTGTAAGCTAATATGAGTGACAAACTTAGAGATACATGTACTGAATTCTGCTATTCCTGTGGATAGCAGAGACAGTCTCTGTGTGAGCAGGCAAGGCTTCCTGCACATTGCCTGAAGAAGATTTTATGCTACTATTTTGGTAAATTAACATGATTTGTAGGAAGGACAAAAAGTACTGAGAAATGGGGATAAAACACAGACACAACAGGGTGGTGGGAGGAAAACTTGGTGGACACTGCATGAGTACATGGTTTGTGCCCTGACCTGACCAGGTCTGGTAGCAGATATTATCAGAGGAGCTTGTGATCAGCTCTCTGTCCATGATTTGTCCCCTGACTTTAGAAAATCTGGCTGCTTCCAGATTTTGCAATGCATTTTTGGGGACCTATCTTTCTCATTAGGGCTGCATGATTATTTGTAGATCAGTGGCTGAGACTGGAGATCTAGCCACTGTGAAAAGACATAGCAAGGAGTGCGGGCTGCACGTGTTGCATTTGAGCTCTTTGGTCAGAAGGGTTGATGGAAAATTGGATTTTCAACAAGCTTTTTTGGGAGGAAGGTGGTATCTATCTTCCAATGCAATCATAGCATTGAAACAAAAGAATTGCCCAAAGGTGTAATAATTGAAAGCTCTGTATTTCAAAATTTTGTCAGAACACTTCAGGATAACTATAATCCGGTTATATCATTCTACCTTTTGCTGCCAAACCCCATCTCCCATGATTCACTGAAGCTGAGAACACCCAGAATAAGCTGTCTCCTTTTCTGGTAAAGACCATATGATCCATCAATCAAGAGATAAAATAGTCTGCTAATATACAGAAAAGAAATATGTATAGATTAGATTCATTCTACCTGTGAAATACTCTAGAAGTGTTTCCAAACTGAAATGTTTCAGGGCCCTGCAATCTTTCCATTATTTTGCTTTTTACAGTCAAAACAAACAAGCAAGAAAGTTAACTGCTGGTGCTGTAATAGGCAAAGTGTCAGAAACAAAACACAGGTGCAGAAATATGAAGGGATCTGCCCCAGAGAGTGAGATTATTTTCAGGAATTCTTCATTGCTTAGCATACTGTTGTGCTTCACAAGCTCTAAGGCTGGAAGCAAAGTCGAGTGAGGCACCAGAGCAGGCTGTCAAGACCGAACATTAGTCATATCATCAGCCTATGCCTAAATAATTCCCATGTGCTGTTACATCAAGTTAAATATACTGGGTCTTATTTTCAGCTCTATTACACTTGTGTGAAACCGTTGAAATGAAGGATTTGCACTAATGTGTTTTAGAAGAGAATTAAACCTATCTTCTAATTAAAAAAAATACTTTTAATTGGTAACTCTGTACCTTTAAACACATGAATCAACCTTTTCCTTAGGGAAAATACAAGCCAATGTTCTTTTCTATGAGCCTGCAGTCATTTGGGAGAGAATCAGAGATCAGCTGTCATTGCAGAGAATGTCAGAGTTTGTGGCAGCGAGCCATAGTGAGGAGATTAAAAAAACCTTCCATCATGCAACTGTTTTGTTCACCTTATTGAAGAGAGATTAATGTTAAAACTAGTGGGTCATTATAATTCTTGGGAAAATGTATGAAGTTTACACTGATAAGTACCTCCTGCAGCATCACATACACAGCAGAGTTGGCACAGAAAAGTAGTCAGGCTATAGAGAGGAAAGGGGAATCTTGATCCAGTTAGGGTTGTTTCTTCCCCTCTCTCCTTGTATTTATCCCAATCTCCTTCCAGGATGAAAAAAAAACCACAAGAATTTACAATGTATGATTCCTAACTGTCCCATTCGTGTACATTGGGAAGTGTAGAGGTCAATGGGATAAGCCATCAGCAACAGTAGGGTGAAGGACTCCAGTGTCTCACCAATGCCACCCTCCCCTCAGCTGAGGACATTACTTTCTGTCTGCCGTCTGACCTTCTTCCGACTTAGCAGTAATGGTAAATTGTTACCCCATACACTTTTCCTTCACACAGCCTTTAACATTCACATTCATATATTTGGTTTCCGTGTCCAGTTACTCCTGCTTCAATAAAACCCTGCCCTAAAATGTTAAAAATGACAGCCGAATGATAAAATAAAAGGTCATCTCTGATGCAAACAAGGTGTTTTGCCAAACTTCCCTCAGATCATAACATTTATCTGTTGCATTACCTTTCCCAGCTCTGCCTCCATCTTTACCAGTCAGTTTACCCCCTGTAAAACAGGCTGTCTCTTCTGCTTGTATAGAAAGTTAGATTTGGCTTGGAGCTTCCTCAGATGCAGGTTTTACATGGATGGAGTTGCTAAGCTACAAAGTTTAGCTAATACCTTGAATTTCAGTAGACTTTAAGAAAAATACCTTCTTAGATTAGATACAACATGGAGTCATGTTTCTATTTCCCTTTATCAGAGGCCAGTCGTGGGCACAGGACACCTCACGTAACACCAAACTGCAAGAGCATCTTTTACATTGTGAGAAAAGGTGATAATTTGGAAGTCAGCAGAAGACTCAGATGTCTACTTTGAAAGGTGGCAGGGCAAAACCAAAACAATTATTTGTTGTATGAGGTTTTTCAGCCTGGAGAGGAGAAGGATTGAGGAAAACCTGATAGTGGCCTTCCAGTACTTAAAGGGGGCTACTGGAAAGAAGGGGAGGGACTCTTTATCAGGGACTGTGGTGATAGGACAAGAGATGATGGTTTCAAACTGGAAGAAGATAGATTTAGTTTAGATGTAAAGAACAACTTTTTTGTGAAGGTGGTGAGACTCTGGAACAGGTTGCCCAGAGAAGTTGTGGCAGCCCCCTCCCTGGAAGTGTCCAAGGCCAGGCTGGATGGGGCTTTGAGCAACCTGGTCTAGTGGGAGGTGTCCCTGCCCATGGCAGGGGATGTGGAACTAGATGATTTTCAAGGTTCCTTCCAACTCAAACAATTCTATGATTGTATGATTTCCCTTTTTTTCCCCTGGACAATACACCATTTCAATGTACAACACATTTCCACTGGAAGTGTTCAAGATCAAAAATGCAGACAGAGTTAAGCAGGGACCATACGTACTTATAAATAATAACACAGAATAGGAAAAAAGATAAAGGAATCAGCTAAGATGAAGAAAGGCAGATGAATCTTCATGATACAAAGTTCAAGACAAACAGTAACTACTAAAATTGAGAATAAGAGCATTACTCAGGCAGGTTATCATATAGCTGTCTCCTGCAAGAACTATTTTATCTTATTCTTAAGTATCTGATGCTGGCCCTAGTCCATGAGTGGATAAGTGAGTTGGCAAATGTTATACTTGACATTGTGGTAAATCTTATGTTTCCCAAGGAGGGCAGCTGGCAGGTTTTGAGATAGTCTGCTAGATTAGACTCTATTCACACAAATCACCGCAAAGAGGCTATACATGTTGTTCTTTCATCCCTCTACTGTTATGCTAAGCTTCTTGAACTACTTTTTACCCCAAAGGACAGAATGCTGAACTCCAATGAATCTAGATTAAATTCAGTGTAGGCATGGTTCAGGCTATAAGGCAGATTTCTTGACTGAAAACATGATGGAATATTTCACTCAAATCTTTAATCTCAGCATCCCATTCCAGCTGGGCCAGACTTTCAGAGACATGGGTGAGATGCATGATAAAGAATAGCACCTACACTGACTAATCTTGTGATAAATTTTGAGCAGCTTTCTGGCCAAGTAAAAGTGCGTTGTACTCTAAAAATCTGAATTTAATTCAGCTACTTTCTATACCTGATCTTCTGAATGTTATTTTTCATAACTGATACTCTTTCTCCTCTTTATTTTGTTTTCCAAACTTTATAATTTTTCTTGTCTCTTTACCATTTGTCTTCTCTTCCCACACTGGGTTTTCTCCTGAAATCTACTTGATATTACGTCACATTTCTTTGATGTTAGATTTTCTTCATCATCACAGAGTCCTTTGCTAGTTTCCAATTCTCTGCTTGAAAAGACATTTGAGCTTTCTTCTTTTCCACACTTCATATAAAAGCTAAAAAAAGCAGGGTCTGATCAAGAAGAAAGGTCATTTACTAATAGGAAAGGTTGCCTTACAAATACACTTCTACACTGTATCATCACACCAATCACAGCAAAGGACATGCCAGCATGTTGAGCACCACTGTTGTTCTGAAGCAACGCTCTCTCCTGCTGTCCAATCTTCCTGTGTAAATAAGACTTTTCAGATACCATAAAATAATTTCAAATAGACCCTGAGGTTTATAAGCATTTGAAAAAAAACTATAAAAACCAAAAAAGCTTTGGAAAACATCTGAAAGAGAATTAAGGTTTAGATGTCCTTTGCTGTAGAGTGCAGATTTGTGAGAGGAAATTTAGAGTGTGGGAGCATTTTCTAGTGGCTACAGCAGGAGATGGGAAGGACTTCCTGTTTGTTTGTTTTCTTTAATTTTTTACCTACTCCCATGTGGCCTTCGGGTACTTTGCTAACTTGCTGTGTCTTTATTTCCCCATCTTAATTACTGTTTTCCAGCAAATTACATACAGCTATGACATTTCCAAAGCAAAATGAAAGAGTGGGAAATGGCATTTTGAATTCAATATGAGTTCTTAAAGCTCTGTTAGTTACTCTTAGCATCTCACTTTTATGTTGGGGTTGGAAGGACTTTAGAATAATTAAAGCAGAACTTGAGTGAACTTAAATATTATTCTCCAGACTTCCAAGCAAAACTACATCCATCTTTAATCCAAGTTCAGACTAGTTGAATCTTCATCACAGAACAATCTGGCAAAGAATCTCTAATTCCACGTAAAAAATTTTAGTATTTTCAATATTCTCAGGAACGGGAGTACTAGAGTGGTTGCAGTCCCTGTTCACCTTCCATTGCTATGGTGTAATGTGCTCGGAGACATGATTTATGAGCAGCTAAATTACTCTGCAGTCCTACTACAATTTCATACTTCAAAGTTCTTTCTGTGTTCTTCTTAGACTACAAGATGTTCTCATTACTGATATGTCAGCAACCTTCTCATAAATTTTGTGGTACTTGTTATTTATTGGATGTTCTTCAAGAATACACAATGTTGGATGGATGATGCAAGTAAGGAAGGTAGGGAAAGTGGGAGGGAGGGAAGGCAGCAAGTAAGAGAAGAAAGAAGGAAAGAAAGAAGGCCGTCAGGCAAGAAAGAAGGAGGAAGGCAGGTGAGAAGCTAGTAAACTAAAAAATGTTTGCAGTCAAAAGCAACTTCCCATGCCTAGTTCTGCAAAAACACCTGAAGTTTATATGCAAATTTTCTTTCATTCCAGCAGCGCTAAGAACGTGCTCAAATCCCTAATGTTAAGGGGCTCTTTGCAGGACATAAGCAATATTCAAAAATTCTCCAACAATTACCTTCACTATTTTTACAGTTTTGTGACAAATCATATCAAAACACAGGTGCTAACGCAGGTGTCTGAAATTACATGACAGTACTGATCACTTACACATCTGGAATATTTCTAGCCATCCACAGATGTACTCGTTTAAATTTCAGCACACATGGACTAGTTCTGACAGCTGAAGGAGAGCTTCAGTGAGAGCTGACGGCGTGCCTAAGTGACTGCTCACGCAGGCGGAACATGGAGATCTCATGCTACTTTGGCTAAGAACAACTGGCTGATGCATATGTACTTCATTTGACTTCAGATCACTCTCTTCCTTTCCTTTGCTTAAATGTTGAAAAATTGCTAAGGAAAAGGCATTCTGTGCAGGCATTTGCAGTTATAGGAAAACACTGGGAGAAGTAAACATCTCCATTAATTTGTAGGCAATATTAAAATGGTCCTGTCAAACAGTAATTGAAATATTATCTTTATGGAGATTAGGCATTGTTATCAAGCTTATTACTGAAGGGTTGGGAAAAAAGCCTGTAATTATCCTGAACTTCTTAGATGTTAAAGTTTACTATTTTCTTATTTCGATTTATGTTAGAATAATATCTGCATTATTTCTTTTTTAAAATGCATTTTTAAACAACCATGTGAATTTCCCAAAGGTTAGGTAAATAGAACGTCAAGAGGTAGTCTATTCATAAATGCAAGGGGAGTTTGTGGGTTTTTTTCTTTATTTTGAAATTTAATTCTCACTGCAGTCTATGCATTACACTGATTCTACCACTTACAAAAAATCCTGGCACAAGTGGAGTACTAGCAGAAGTGGAATACCTTTCCCTGAGTAATAATTTCTGGTTTTTCTTTTTCCAGTTCAAAACAGAGTGTAAAGACTTTCCTCATGTGCTTTTTAAAAATCTCATGGAAATTAAGCTGCGTGAAAATGAAATGTGGGAAAGACTAATGCACACTTTCAAAGTACATTTTTTAATTGTTTTCACAGCGCTAATCTGAGGCTCTCAGCACAAAATAGTAAGATCTTAACCCACTCTAAAAGCAGCCCTGAGAATGACATTTGTCTCATAATCATAGATCCTAATTATGTTCCTCTTACGGGCACTAAGAAATGCTACGGCTCCCTTTCAGAGATGCAAAAGATTTCCCTTTAAAGGTCTGATTGGCTGTGTACAGAAGTGTGTACAGAGCCATATCTTCCTGATATTGCTATTGCCTATTCTCTTCCCTTATCCTGCTCAGCACACCATGAACTTGCTTGTGAGGAGGTCCCTGATGAAATACAAATTGATTTCTGAAGAACAGGCTGTGTTTTCCTGTTCTCGGTTATGGGTGTTGGTGACCAAGAGAGCAGGATCTGTGTGCTACAGTAGGTAAAAAGGGCAAGTCTTATTGGATCAGATACATAGGAAAGTCTTCCTCATTTCCATCTCCTATCTGTCCTTCTGAGTAAGATAAGGATAAAAATAATTTTTAATATAGCAAGCAGCAAGTTCACAAGGTGTGGGAATAATAAATTCTTAAAGGATGGATATATGCCTTACTGATATGCACAAATGCCTTTTATCTGTCTGTGTATCAAGGAATAGAAGTGCTATGAGTCTCTTCTTTGCTCATTTAAAAGACCATTCAGTGAGCTAGACCGAATACCTGCATAGTACAGGCCATGGACTTTCACCCAGAGACTCCTGCACTGAGCCTTAAGTGTCTGCATGAGCAAAACAGGTTGAACCAAACCTATCCAGCTCTCCTCATTGGCTTCCAGTCTCACTGTTTTTTTGTGGGCCGCAACGGGAAGCACACAAAGCACATTGCGCAGTGCCCAAATCTCCATGGATGGAGACTCGGTATCCTTGTGGCCTTGGAACCACTGTTCAGCATGATAGAGCTATCACATGCCTTACAAAGCATGCTATCTCTGCTACCTTCTTTAAAACCACTTCTTCTTTAATGACTTCTTTGCTTTGGTCTTTAATAGTAAGACCAATTATTTTGCAGGTACCCAGCCTCTTCAGACAGAAGACAGGGATCGGGAACTGAATGAAGCTCCCATAATCCAAGGGGAAATGGTCAGTGACCTGCTGCTCCACCTAGATGCAAGCAAATCTATGGAGACAGATGGGATCCACCCAAGGGTACTGAGGGAGCTGGCAGAAGTTCTCACCAAGACACTTTCCATCATTTCATAGAATCACAGAATCATAGAATCATTTTGATTGGAAAAGACCTATAAGATCAAGTCCAACCATTATTTATCAGCAGTCCTGGCTAACTGGGGAGGTCTCAGTCGGCTAGAAGTTAGCAAATGTGATGTTCATCTACAACAAGGGCTAGGAGGAGCATCCAGGGAACTGCAGACCTCAGTCTGACCTCAGTGCTAGGGAAGGTCATGGAGCAGATCATCCTGAGTGCCATCATGAGACACATACAGGACAACCAGGGATTCAGGCCCAATCAGCCTAGGTTTATGAAAGACAGATCCTGCTTCACAAACCTGATCTCCTTCTGTGACAAAGTGACCTGCTTAGTATATGAGGAAAAGGCTGTGGATATTTTCTACCTGGACTTTAGCAAAGCCTTTTACAACATTTCCCATGATATTGTCCTGGAGAAACCTGCTGCTCATGGCTTGCATAGTCATACCCTTCACTGGGAGAAAGACTGCCTGGATGGCTGGGCCCAAGGAGTGGCGGTAAATGGAGTTAAATCCCGTTGGCAGACGGTCAGAAGTGGCGTTCCCCAGGGCTTGGTATTGGAGCTCGTTCTATTTAATATCTTTGACAATGATCCGGATGAGGGGATTGAGTGCACCCTCAGTAAGTTTTTGGTTAACATGAAGCTGGGTGCGATCATAGATATGCTTGAGGGTAGGAAGGATCTATAGAGGGACCTGGACAGACTGGATTGAAGGGCTGAGGCCAGTTGTAAGAAGTTCAGCAAAACCAAGTGCTGGGTCGTGCACTTGGGTCACAACGACATGGTGGAACGCTACAGGCTTAAGAAACACTGCACCATAGCAACGGAAGGTGAACCCAGACTGCAACCACTCTAGCTCTCCCTTTCCTAGGAATCTCTTGCCTATCTACAGGTCAATGCCACTATCATCTGTGGTACTCAGTTAAGAGTCTTGAGAAAGGAGGCAGTGCTGAATGTTACTGAATTCCTAATAAAAATCCAAGTTTGTCAGTAGCCTGTTATGTGAGTAGATATGGAATTACATGGGAATGGCAGAGATTGTGAGGAAAGAGACGAGTCTGAAAGCAATGATAAAAAGCCTTTGAGAAATGTTTTAATTATACTTACAGTATGCTTAATTTAAAATACTGAATATATCCAGTCAGAACTATTGATGCTTCCTCATGGAAAGCATGCAATTATAGTTACACTCATATTTCATTATTAGAATTAGCACACAACAAAATCATTTCTGATTTTTTTATGACCATCAGAAAGATTGTCATTCAAGATTAAAAAGCTAATGATATGCAATATAAAACTTATAACACTCATGTCACTGAAAATACATTGAATTCACACATTCCACAGCTACTTCTTTTCTTTGTTCCTGTACAGAAAAAAAAATAAATAAAAGGATTTTAAAGTAGGCTAAGAAGTTGCTAGTCTCATGATACATTGACTGTATGAACATAAAACTGTGAAATAGAACTGTTGTCTTTATATATAAAAAAGCTTACTATCTGCAGTATCTCACAAATTATATTTGCCACCTGCATTTGGAAATTCTCCACATGGTCTGTGTAAAAATAATAAGAAACTGAGGACTAAGAATTAACTTTCTAGACATATGTTGAGTTTACAATAATAAAGTAATATGCATGACTAACTTTTGTCTTCAGTTTTATATAAAGCGTAATCAACTAAGAATATTTTCCACTTATGATAATGAAACATACCTTTGGAGAAACACAAAATTAGACTGAAAGGGAGGAGTAGATGAGTCAGGAAATCTGTAATGCTGAAACGAACCGATGTTCTGCACAGACCAGGCAAAATTACTGTGTAAGGCAAACACCCAGTGATGGAGGTGGGGTTAGGTACGTGCTCCTTCCATGCCTGAGTGGAAGGGGATTGATGCATTAGCTTAAGCTTAGCCTTCTCTGCAGCAATTCACATGAGCTTTATAAGGGCTCAGCCAGATAGACAGCTACTGCACTCCAAAGCCTTCATCTTGTGTGACACTGGTTCACAACTGATTGACTACCTGTAAGTAAATAATAGATAAGTTTACAGACAGCCTGCAGCATGGTTCCAAGAAATGTGAACTGTCCATTTATTTCAACTGTCCGGGAAAATGTGTCAACACTGGAAATGGTTTCATTTCCCAGGGAGAAAAGTAGATTTCCAATTTGCGTGTTATTCTGAATGACCATTAGGAGAATCTATCACCACATATTTTTCCCTTTTCAAAACAGAAGAGGAAAAGACCATTAACTTTTCCAAGCTCAAGAAAGGAGAAGCATAGTTTTAAGAATTCAGTGGATGGAAAAAACGTCATCATATTTAGGGTATCCGTAAAGTCCTTCATGAGCATGTGTGTTACTAAAGTGACCCATGAGGTCAAAGCTTATTTTTTTGAATTTGTGTTGAGAAACAGCATTTTCTAGTTTCCATCAAACCTAACTGAGATAGACTTGCTCAGTGAAATGCACAGATTGTGTCAGCATAGTTTTGGTGTGTATGATATCCACATTACACTTGGGGCAACAAGTAGAGAGCGTGTACGAAATGTAACCTGACAGAAGGGGATGTGAAATATGCAGACCTCCAACTGGCATCCTCATTTTTCTATGTTTTCATCTTTCTCTGAAGTAATATATAGAAAATAATTCAAGAAATGACCATATAAGATGTCTCTGAGAGATGAGCTCCAGTAATCTAAGAAGTTATCTGTTACCTACTTTCCGCAACTTTACAGGAGGATGATGCTTACTCAATTATTACAGTTCATAGTCCAACAGCCAAAAGATTTGGCTTAAATCACTGAAGAAAGTGATTTTTTACTGAGACTTGAGACAGTGAACTGCAATGGCTGGAACTTAGGCATTCTCTCAACTCCTTTCCACTCAAGGACAAAGAATGAAACCCAAAAGAAGCAATATGGTGCAAAACTTTACAAGCAAGACTAAAACAGAACAAAAAACCTGGAAAATTTGACAAAATATTCCACAGTTTAAAATAAAGCAAAATCAGTTTGGAAAAAAGTTCTAAAAATCAAGTCTGGAATAGGATTAGAAGGCACAAACAAAAAGGGAAAGGAAGAACGGACAGGAGGTCAGAAGTTATCTGACATGATTAAATGACAACTTCCAAATAGCAAAATGAGTCAAATAAATATCCTTTATTATCTGGCACTAATGAAGCCAATACATAGGAAGACAAGTAAATAGCTATTAAGTAAGAAGAAAATTAGAAAGGCCAAGATGGATTTCAAAGAATAAATAGGTAATGATGTGAAAACAAATGAAAATCAGGATGTCTGCAAGAAATCAATAATGCCACTGAATCAGCAGGGGCTAAAGGGATCTACGAAGGATTATAAGCACACTGATGAGAGGTTTAGCAGCTCCTTTGTATGTTTCATGAAGGAGATTGCTGGATAAATACTTACCTCTAACTTGTTCTTTCCTGGCATGCTAAAGGAAATATTTTTTCAATACCGAAATGCCAGGAAATTAAATAATAACTTATAGAGCGATAAAATTCATCAGATAAAAATGACACATCTGGGAGTTCTAAGGGAGTGACAAGTATGGAAAACACCTGCAAAACATGCAGTCTGTCTTCAAAATACCCACTCTTCCAAAGCAGAGAACGTAGTAAATGTCATATGTAAACAACTGCAGCCAGAATCACAAATGTCTGAAGGTATCTCAAGAGAGGGACCAACCAGCCTGACCCTTGCAGGATAAAGTTACATCACACTACTCCCTTGGACTTTTCCATATGTCATCAGTGTAGTTGATACAGGAAATATTGCTATGGCAACACATATATTAAGACTTCACACGTAGCATTTTGAAAGGTCTTTGATAAATGTTTTGAGAGAAGGAAGAAGCTAAACACCAGGATAAGGGAAGGATGGGGCTGGATGCTACTCAGTGCCATGGTTGTGACTGACTAATATCAGTGTGTGTATTTTGGATTCCTTCATTTCTGTTGGCGAAATCTGCTGTAGAGGTCACCACTGGCGGATCTGACACATTGAGGACAAAGTAGACCACACAGGCTCCGTGCACATGAATGTCACACCTGCACTAAGGCTACTGTAGGGACATTAAATCACATGTATCCAGGACATATTGCACTCTCTGGTGTTATTCAGCATTTCTTTTCAAGAATGCTAATATCCCTGGGAACTAAGAAAGTCACTCTTCTGACTAGCAGATATTGAGACCTACAGGACCCAGACATTTTACTAATCATTATGAATGGAAAGGTTACAAAATCTTTAATTGAATAAGGTAGATTCATCCTCCTAAGTGGAGGATTTGCTCTTCCCTCAAAAGAGTTGAATTATAAGCAAGGGCTGCAACTGGACTGTAATTCTGAGGATCTGGCACGGGGACACCAATGGACTTTTATGCAGATACTTTCAAAGGTCCCTGAAATGCACACAGCAATCTTCCTTAGCAACAAACCCATGATATCTCCAGCTAAACCACATGGAAGAAACTCAGCCAGAGAACACAGAAGAGCTTTATCATCTCAGAGTGCAATGACCTGCTTGTTTTGGATTTTCTCCAGTTTCACTGTGTATTGAAGGACTTTTGTAGGGGAGCACTGACTTGACTGTTCTTTAGAATGTAATATTACTCCCTGGGCTACACAAGCCACCCAGACACTCTCTGAGAAAATGCAGGCTGGCATAGAACAACACTTCACTGCAAACAACAGTAATAGTTTATCAGTATGGGAGACATATTAACAGTTTTGTTAATCTATTCTCAAATACAAACAAGGATATCTGAGCAAGTTCTCTCAGTTCTACAAAGTGAATATTTGCCTAATACTAATCCCTTTCATGAGTAACTGTTTTCTAAAGTAATACTGCTGAAGAGATTGCTAGAAGAAGGTTCAAATGAATAGCCTTTGACACTGTCCTGCATGATATTCTGGTCTCCAAGCTGATAAAATATGGGTTTGATGGATGGACAATTCAGTGCATAAAGAACTAGCTTGACAGCCACACCCAAAGAGTGGCTGTCAATGGGTCCATGTCCAAGTGGAGGCCAGTTACAAGTGGAGTCCCTCAAGGATCAGTACTGGGACCAGTCTTGCTTAACATCTTCGTCAGCGACATGGACAGTGGCATTGAGTGCACTCCCAGCAAATTTGCTAACGACACCAAGCTGTGTGAGGCAGCTGACACGCTGAAGGGTAGGGATGCCATCCAGAGGGACCTCGACAGGCTGGAGAGGTGGGCCCAGGCCAACCTCATGAAATTCAACAAGACCAAGTGCAAGGTCCTCCATCTGGGTCAGGAAAATCCCAAGCGCCGATATAGTCTGGGCAGTTGTTGACTTGAGAGCAGCCCTGAAGAAAAGGACCTGAGGGTACTGGTGGATGAGAAGCTCAACATGAGCCGTCAGTGGCACTTGCAGCCCAGAAAGCCAGTCGTGTCCTGGGCTGCATCAAGAGGTGCGTGGCCAGCAGGTTGAGGGAGGTGATTCTCCCCTTCTACTCCCTTCTTGTGAGACCCCACCTGGAGCGCCGCGTTCAGTTCTAGAGCCCAGAGTACAAGAAAGATCTGGATGTGCTGTAGTGTGTCGAGAGAAGGGCCACAAGGATGATTAGTGGGTTGGAGCCCCTCTCCTATGAAGACAGACTGAGAGAGTTGGGATGATTCAATCTGCAGAAAAGAAGACTCCAAGAAGACCTTATTGTGGCTTTCTAGTATCTCAAGGGGGCTACAAGAAAGCTGGTGAGGGACTTTTCACATGTCAGGTAGTGGTAGGACTAGAGGGAATGGATTGAAGCTAGGCTAGAGACAGATTGGTTCAGATTGGACGTTGGGAAGAAGTTCTTCACCATGAGGGTGATGAGACACTGGCACAGGTTGCCCAGAGATGTAGTGGAAGTCTCATGCCTGGAAGTTTTTAAGGCCAGGCTGGGTGGTG
>NW_009708795.1:0-6867 GCF_000703405.1 Apaloderma vittatum | reverse complement strand
AGGGGGTTGGAACTAGATGATCTTTAAGGTCCCTTCCAACCCTGACAATTCTATGATTCTATGACTCTATAAAGAAGAGAAATGTGGGCAAAACACTGAGAAAACTGTGTTTGGTCACAAGAATGGTGAAAGAAAAGGGACTGATCACTGACACTGAGTGATGATTCTCTATAACATAATGTACTTTCTGAAGACAAGAACTAGAGGGGAAGATGAAGAAAGAAAGAGAAAGAAACCTGAAGATGTAAGAAGTCAGGCAGTAGGAGAAGTAGACTGAGCGGAAAGGATCAACTGAGTAACCTCAGAAAGGAGCAAGATGTTGCTTCTATTCTGCCTCTAAACTGGATTACTAGCTTTAATGCATTGTGCAAATCCCCATCAGACATTAATCAAGTAATATGAAAAGTAATATAAATAACTAGTGATTTAAAAAGTGGTTACTGATGGATGGCTAAGCAATGGGCCAGCTTTTCATCATCTATAGCTATTTATAATTCCTGTCACTAGCTAGCACAAGGAGCACAAGTGACTCTAAAGACTGTTTTCTTGTAATTCCCAAGTCTAAATTACCTCATAATACAATTGTGTCCTGTGAATTAATTATTGATCTATACTAGAGTGACAGAAGTACCATTCCTTCCAGATGAAATTTTCCCTTTTGGTAAAGAGTCTCAAGACCCTCCCTCTGGTGAGAGATGGAACAGATAAGTGAGACAGTCCTGGTAGCAAAGTGCAGTACATTGCCCTGCTTGCAACCCTTTTTTTCCATTACCTCTAACAAACATCAGTTGATCTCACTTGCCCGCAGCGTGTTCCCTGTTCATTCTCTAGCCTCTTTATGCATAACTGCAATCCCACAGAGATTGGATGTTTTACTAAAGATATTAAATGTTACCGGCATTCTCCATTAGTCTAAGAGACCACATGGAGCTCCAAAGTGCCTTACATTAAGGCATTAAGTGCATTACTCCAACTGCTGAGGTTAAAAGTTTTCTAACTTGGTTGCTTGCAGCATGGCATCTACGGATATGAACATGATTTCCAGGTCCTCTCTGAAAATCGTCCTCCTCTGTTTTGTGTTGCCTCTATGGGCCAGAGTCAGTTCCCCATCCTGGGGAGCTGTACTGGGGGGTTTGTTTCCAGTATCCAGCTGAGAGAGCAGAGTTTCTCATAGACCTTGTGGCATATGAACTGAAGTCATGCTGATATCCTGATAGCGTGTTTCAAATGACATTAGTGTCTGTGTTTAGGCAGCTGGATTGTGGTTCATTCAAATTTAAAAAGTTGAATTTGGTAAGCACTTCAATAAATCGTGTAAGTATCTGAATATGAAAGTTATGCCTCTATTTAGGCCTCCACATTTGAAAGTTTCCTTTAACAGAATCCATCGATTACTTCAATCATTATTTAACTTTCTATTTGGGAAGATCAACGAAGATCCCATACAGCTATTTTAGAAATTACTCTGGAATGTTTTCTGATTATATATAATTATCTAAAAAGAGGCTTGTATATATTGATAACTGAGCTAATGGGTTTGCAATTTTTAAATTTTGTTCACACAATGGAAAGAGCAAAGGTTAATGCATGTTTAGCAAAGATTTTGTTCAATATTGAAAAGTCCACTCTTTGGGGAGCTATGTGTTTAATTATATCAGAGGCTATCTATAAACCAATTAACATAGATTTGATAAGACTAGGTGGGAAGTTTAATGCCAGATATGTACAGTGGACTTCATCTTATTTAACTTTAGCTATGCACACTGTAAAATGTATCTCTGGCTTTAAAATAACTTAAATTCCTGATCAAGTCAGCGGAGAGACGGAACACTTTCGGAGCAAAATTTCTGTGTTCACTTTCAGACTCTGCTTTCTGGGTGAGATGTGTGGTACCATGTTTCTCTAACTGACTGTACAAACAGTAGAGATAAGCAGGCCAGGTGTGCCTGTTTGCAGCAGGTCAAATGAGCCCCATCCATAAAAACAAGTGTGTTCACACCACTTCACATTTGACATCAAATCCACTCTAGATCCACACAAGGAAGTGGTCCACACCAGGAAGCAAATCCCTCTGCCTTCAGTCTCTGTACACAAAAAAAAAAAGGAGAAAAGTCATCTGTTTCAACACGTAATACAGAGCTAAAACCTAAAGTATAGGTGTTGATCAGCACCAAAAATCAGTTCATCTCCACAAATCTGGTAAACGATGTTCTAAATTGGGCACCCAGGTACAGATGCCTACACTTAGTTGGTGGGATTGCTTTTAGAGTTGGAAATTTAAAAGCAAGGATGATGTCTTCCTGATTTTCCCCTGATAGATGTTACTTTCTCTTTAAGTACTAGCTGAAATTTTCCCAGGTTATTCCACCAAGATGTTTAGAAATATTTCAACCTATTTAGTTTTAAGTATTTTGAAACATTAAAGTAGAGCGTAATGTATGCCTGGACATTTATTTTAGTAGTGTTATCTCTCTGGTTGCACCATTTTTAAAAACTTTTATTTTTTCTTTTTCTATCCCTTTAACAATGTGTGATCTGAAGTAATATCAGACTAACACTAGAAACAGGTCAAACAGTTTCAGAAAGAAATGTGCAGTACATGCACATTGCACTGATATTTTCTTGCCTGCAGCAGTAATTGTTTTCCAAAGTACGTTTCCTGTCTTGCAATTTTCTTACCTGCAGTAGAAAGTAAAGAGTCATTTAGGAAAAAAAAGAAAGCAACAAAACACTAGAAATCTCATTTGTTTGGTTCTGACAATCTCATCTGCTTAAGTCCCACACTGCCACCAGCCATTGCTGTTCATGTCCTTGTTAAATCACTGAAACATAAGCCTGGATGGTTTGTAGTATTGCCTCTGCTGGAAAAATCCATTTCAAACATCAGTGGTGGGTTCCTCTCTGCAGCAAAGGTGTAAGCAGCACGTATAGGTTTACGGAATGAATGTATATGTCTTAAGCCCAAGATCTCACTTGAAATAAAATAACAATATTTGAAAAAGAGAAATAAACTGTATCTGGAAGGTTTTATTTTCTAAGGACTCTGTCACAGGTCAATGGTCTACTGAATTCACTTTGTCGCTCCAAAGACAAAGTTTATGTCTGCAATAAGCCACTCTATACATTGATTTACAATTTTTTATTGCTGTGTTTGTCACTGTTTAAATTCTTACTCTGCAAGTAGCATTTTGGTAGGAAAAAATAGATGCACTTTGGCCAAAAGGTTTGCAAAGAACACTGCCAACTTCAGGTGCCCTTCACTGGAGAAGCATAACAAAAAGTAGTTAGAGATACTATAATGGATTCTAGGTCTGTTGTGTACATATATAATCATATTTCCCTACTTTTTTTTCTTTTGCATTTAATTCTATTTTTAATATTTGCTGCCAAGATTAAAATGTGTCTGCTTTCTCCCAAATTGGAAATTTCATCCTTTTTGTACACTGCTATTAGATTTCACAGATTTCATTACAGTTTTCATTAAAGAATATGTAATAATGAAAATACGAAGGATTCAGATGATCAACTCAGGGAGTGATTGGGACTTTGGAAATTTCACTTTGGGAAGTGTATTTTTCTCCCTGAAGAGGGAGCTTGGATAGTCAGTGATTCCAAATAAGTGCCAACAGTAGGGACTAACTGGAGGATGAGGTTAGTTTTCTACATATCTCTGGTCACAAGTATTGTTCCTCAGGGTTTGACACTAGGGTCAATACTGTTTTGCCTCTTCTTAAAGAACCCAGCCAGGGGGATGGTATTCATTTCTTGCAAGCTGGTGGATGACACTAAACCCAGTTTAGGCTGCCCAGACATTGACTAAGAACAGCAAGTCAAACAGAAGGCCATCAGGATGATCAGGAGGCTGGAGCAACTGGCATATGGAGAGGGCCATATGGTCCTTTCCAACCTAAATTATTGTTATTTTATGATTCTAAGTAACTTGCAAATGGCATTTCTTTTTCTGTTACCGTAAATAACTGCCTGAGAAATCTTTGTTTTCATTTTTCTTCCTCAATGATGAAAAAAAGAGGAAGTGGGAATGAATGAAGACCCATTTAAAGAGATTGTTCTCATGAAGGATGTATATAGTTCAACAAGGTAAATATACCTGCCACGACCTGTTGATTTCTCATTCATATTGTTGTCCATGAGTGTAGCGGAGCTGTAAGTGTTTGAGCTCTCTCCTTCAGGATATTCAGGAACTTGGGCAGGAGCAGTTTTCTAATGTTGACCTGAGAATTTACACCGTGAGGTGGAAAACTGAGACTAGATCCTACAAAGCCTAACCAAAACTATTGACATCTGACATGTTATCTGTCTCTGTTAGCTACTCAGTGTCTTCTTTGGCATTGTGTCCATGAGATCAGGAAGACACCATTTAATTGTGCCCATTTTCAAGCCAGGATGAAAAGTCACTTGCACAGAGCTGTTGCAGTATTTATTAACATTTTCTACAGAAGGTGGTGTGGTTAAATCATCTCTTAATCTTCCTGAAATTTAGCCACACAGAAAGGTGAAGCTGTGTTATTTTTACTCTTTCCTATATTGAGTTACATTTTTATATTGTTGTATCCTCTAAAAAGAACATAACATTGTGCATTAATAGAAACTTTTGATTGTGGGACAAGCAGACAGATAAAACCAGAAACCAGACCAAAAGGCCTTTAGCAGTTCGTTTTTCTAAATGAAGAATGCAAACATAATATCTTAAGTATTTCAATGTAATCTTCTGCACAACTGATGTTAGTTTTGCTTAGGCACTGGTGTCTCTATGATGTGGAGTATTGGAGCACTGAGTCCAAAATGTCCAAGCCCTGAGCTATCTATTGATTTTTGGTGGAAGACATTAATTTTTCCCTTGATACAGTTAATACTTATCAGTCCTTAAGGTAGGAGCAATTAAACTAGGATAACCTACTCCCTTCCTTAGCTGTAGAGAAATAACTCTAATACAGACTGATGAGTGATTGAAGGTAAAAACTAAAACATTCAAAAACAAGGAAACATCACAGTCAATATGACCCCGGCAATGATGATTTGTGTGTAGGCATTGCAACATCATCTTTAAATCATAGAATAACAGGATTACAGAACCTCACAGAATCTCACAGAATCTCACAGAATCACGGAATTGTTGGAGTTGGAAGGGACCTCTAGGCATCACCTAGTCCAACTCCCCTGCTAAAGAAGGATTGCCTAGAGCACATCACACAGGACTGCATCCAGGCTCAAATGCCTGATTGTGTATTATTTTTCTACCTTGTCCTTGGATTGAGCCAAACTCATACAGGAGAGCAATTCCTTGGGCTCATTGCAAGAACCTTCTTTCCTCATTGCAAAAGAAAAGCAGTTTTAAGAGGATGACGACTTGAACTAAGAACTGAATTTCCCTTTCTTTCTGCTATAGATTTCATGTGATGCTGGACAAGACTGTCTCTGAAGTGGTTGTTCTCTAAGCTCCTCCTTTATTTGGAAGGTGTCAAACAGCAGACCCTAGGGTCTAATTTACTCAGATACTGAGTGCTCACAGTTGCTACCAAAATCACTTAAAGCTATGCTTTTAGCAGAGGAACAAAGAAAATAATCTAAAAGTCTCAGACAAAGGAGGTATCAAATGCTTTAACTGGGCTCAAAGTCAGAAGGCAGATGAGTTAAGATTGTGCTTCTTACTATTCCAGTCCCTTTGAATTAT
Organism: Apaloderma vittatum; assembly: GCF_000703405.1. Lineage (NCBI taxonomy): Eukaryota > Metazoa > Chordata > Aves > Trogoniformes > Trogonidae > Apaloderma > Apaloderma vittatum. The sequence continues at coordinate 1,175 of NW_009708795.1, read as the reverse complement.
AAATACCTGTCCACAGCACAATGGAGGGACATCAGGGATCTGTGCATCTGAGATGACCTGTGAGCTGCAGAAGAGTTTCAACAGCAAGAAGTCTTGTGTGAGTCCCTTCTCTTTCCATAACATCTTTCTTTCAGATTATAGCACCTGAGTCCAGTCTCTGCTCATATGGGTGACCACTCAATCTCAGACAGTACTAAGCTGGCCTTCAGACTTGCAGACTGACCCTCTTGCATCAGGATCAGGGAATAAATCTTCATGAGGGCTACCACATTGCTTTGAGGTCATCTGAGCTCATCAGCACTGTGGTGTAGCCTCCAAAAATAGGAGGTTAAAACTGCAGAGAAGTATTTGAATACTCCAGAGTTGTGAACCACTCTACTGAATTGGTCCCTATTGGGCATAGATTTAAAACAGTGTGAGCAAGGGAGTACTCAGGGTTAGAATAAGTAGTAAATTCTCATATTTCTTCTGAAAAATTATCTCTCCATTAAGATACTGCTTAAAGCCCTGTTGGCATAAAAATAAAGGATAATTGCTATATTTTATCTTTTTTTCCCTCCTTTCGGATTCTCCATCAGAACAATGCATATTCAGTTTAGAATTTACAACCTCATCAGAGTAGCTAATTGTTAAATGACTGTTAAAATCTCAGCAAGTGTTTGTGCATTTGGGTCCTCTCTGACCTTGTTAGGATCATCAGACAATAGAGTTATGAAATTTTGATTTTTATTCTTACCTTTGGTGATTTGTATTTGGTTCTTCATGGATTTGTTTCACCTCTCTCCTTCAAAAGTAAAAGACAAGTTGATCTCTTCAGAAATCCGTGAAACCATACTGCTATTACCTTGTTAATAGTGAAGAAACTGGGTTTTATCATAGAATCATAGAATCATTAAGCCTGGAAAAGATCTCTAAGGTCGTCTGTTGCAATCGTCAACCCAACATTACTTTAACCACTAAACTATATCCTGAAGTGCCACATCTACATGGTTTTTTAACACCTCCAGGTATGGTGACTTCACCACTTCTCTCGGCAGCCTGCTCCAATGCCTCACCACTCTTTCAGTAAAGAAGTTTTTCCTAATCTCATCTCATGGCTAGGCTTTGTGAATGAAGATATGAGAAGGGTTCTGCCCACACTTGTTACAAGCACGCTGATGGCTAAAAAAGCCGAT
>NW_009708794.1:0-480 GCF_000703405.1 Apaloderma vittatum | reverse complement strand
GTTTTGTGATGACAGTCAGAGTGAGAACAGCACTGGAAGACAGATGTGTGATTCCTGATTACTTCAAAAAGGGAAAGCAACCTAGACCTGGTGTAACACAGCATACAGTAACAGCAGTTACATACTTCTCCCTAAGGCCCTGAGAGCCTCAGATGAGTTGTAGCCAGATCACACACACCTTTACTCCTGCTGGTCTCAGTGCCTTGCAGCATAATACCTGCTGGTTAATGTGAATCCCCAGTGAGGAGGGAGATGCTCAAATCACCACCTTATCTGGGGATTCAATTTTTGGAGGCTGATGCCACTTCACACCTTCAAATTACCCTTAGAGGTCTCACTCCTCACAGCTGTCTGAGCTCTGCCCGATGTGCCCTCAAGCATTCTGGTATGGTTTTGGTAGGCAATTCCTACAGTCAGAAAGGTTGATCATGCTGCCATAATTAAAGATGATGTGAATCTAGATTAAATGACTTTACTCCT
>NW_009708793.1:0-2772 GCF_000703405.1 Apaloderma vittatum | reverse complement strand
ACACGATGAAGAACGAAGACCTCAGCCCCTGATACTACTACTGGGCTGAACTGTCATGAGGGATGAGGAATTTAGATCATCGGGGTATAATTGTCCAAGGGCTTCTTTGCTCGAGGTCCCTCTTAGGAGGCACCCTAAGCCATTGATAAAAAAGATGTTACAGAGGAATCTCCTTTTGGCTCGTTGATTCAGTGGAAACCTAGAGTTGAACGCCGTTGTACCTGGCTGGCAGGTGGCATTTCCATAGCATGCACACCAAAGTATTTTAGGTGCCCACGAAGTGGAAGGACTGAAAACTGCTGCTGCAAAGAGAGCACAGAGCACGCGGCTGACTCACTCATCCAGCTCCTTACAACAGACTGCTGAACTAACTCTTAAACAAACGCTTTCAACTGAAATGCTACTGAAGCTCCTAATGAAACGCCGCCAGCAAATCCACAATTCAGATTAATCTCTTCCAGATAAAAACAACACGCGCTTGCTTTAAGAGATACGACCTGTAACCTTAAACTGCCGAACACCAAATTAGGCCATCCTGTGACATTTTGCCAGCAGTTCCACACAAAGTTGTACTGCCCAATCGTCCCCGTTTTGTAACACATTGGCAGCTCCTCTTTTGCCAGAGTTGGGACTGTTTGATATGCAGTCCTGCTTTCCCCTTCCTTGCTCGTGACTGGACTTTAAAATCAACTTTAGGGAGAAGTCTTCCAGATCAAGGAAGGAGGTACCTCAGGAGGAACACGGCAAGCACACGGAAGAAGCTCTGCCTGAACTGCAAGGGCTCTGACGCACAGAAGAATTAGTTTTGTTGTGCACGGATCCTCTGCCCCACGCTGGAAATGGCAGAGGCTGCCATTCTCGTCCTCCGCACCTGCGTCACGCTGCTTGCCTTGCCCATCTACATACTGTCCTTCCTGGGCCTATGGGAGCCTTTCTGCGAGAAGATATTTTTTCCTTTCGTCATGGACAAGCTTTCCACAATTCAGGAAAAGAAAACAAAGAAGCACAAGCTGGAGCTATTTCGGAATCTACCTGACTTCAAGAGCCCCTCAGGAGAGCTGAAGCTGCTGGAGATCGGCACTGGCTTAGGTACAAACTTCCAGTTCTACCCACCAGGCTGCAAAGTCACATGCACCGATATAAACCCCAACTTCCAGAAAGGCCTTTCGAGAAACATGAGCAAGAACCAGCACATCCACTACGAGCGTTTCCTCGTAGCCGCAGGAGAAGACCTGCACCAGGTGCCCAGCGGCTCCGTGGACGTCGTCATCTGCACCTTTGTCCTTTGCTCCGTGCACAACGTGAACGGCACCCTGAAGGAGGCACTGCGAGTGCTCAAACCCGTGAGTATCCAAACAAAAGAAGTCTGTTATTGCCTTCAGCTCCTACTCCAGAGGCACCGCACCAAAAGAAAAGGGCGGGGAGGGGGAAAGAAGTTGTGTTTGAGCTTATGAACCAGACCCAGTTTATTTCCCCACAGCCCCTCTGCTGATGCAAAGCGGTAGCGACAGACTGGTCAGTCTGTTCTATTCTTAAAAGTAAAACCCTAAAAGTAACCACCTGCTAACTAGAGCTGCCACTAACTTTGTCGGTAATTACAGTGCATTGCTGAAAGCAGAACTGGTTCCTGTGTTACTGTCCCTCCCCACACACACCAGATTTTCTTTGCGTGGGAAGCTCTCAGATCAAGGCTGAAAGTCTGCATTTAAACAAACTGCTTGAGCCCCTTAGAAGCGGGGCTGATCTACCTGTATGACTAGAACAGTCTAATTAAATGCCTTTGTTCCCTGTATACTAATCAAGCTCAAGATTTTAAAAAAGCTGTTTTGTTGGGGTATTTTAGCAATGCATTTCCAGCCTTTAAAATGGCATTTTCAAGACAATCCTCTGGGTTGTCAAAAACTGATGAGTTTGAGTAGGATTTATGCGTTTTGTTTCCTTCGGAAAAAAACGATACGTTAGCAACTGTAATTGAAACAAAAAAGACAACAAACTATTGCTGTAATAAAAGAGGGATCCAATATATTAGTACATCCTTCATGCTTGCATTTTGAATCTCTGCAAGTTTCCTGCTCGCATTAATTCCGGCTGACGCCACAAAAGCGAAAAAAAGCAGTGGGCAGGGAAGGGGGGGGCAGAATGCCGATGAGCGAGCGACCCGTACGCGCTGCTCTGTGTCTGAGGGGCGGTGGGACGGAGGGAGAAGCCCGGCGTAACCCGCTGCGGCTCTGTGAGACGACTTTGTTTTCCCCAGGGAGGTGCTTTCTACTTCTTGGAGCACGTGGCCGCCAATCCTTCCAGCTGGAAGCACTTCTGGCAGCACGTCTACTACCCGACTTGGAAACTCGTCTTTGCTGGGTGCTGCCTAACGAGAGAGATATGGAAGAATCTCGAACAGGCTAACTTCTCGGAGTTAAATTTAAAACATATCGACGTTTCGCTGCCCTGGACGCCCGTTGAGCCCCACATCATTGGCTACGCCGTGAAGTAACACCCGCCGCCCTGCCAGGCCTTCCCCCCTGCCCTCCCCAAACTCCTTGACAATAATCAACGCAAACAACGCAGCGCAGGCTAATATGGACTTTGGAATCTCAGTAACACAGCGAAGGACTTTAATTAAGTTTCCAATTCAAGGCTCGGATGAGAAGAGAGGGTCGGCTTTCTAAACACCTCTGAGGCCCTTGCGCTTGCCAGACCCACGGAGGATCCCAGAAGGCTGCAGGAGGCAAACCAGCCCGGCAGAGGAAGAAAAAAAAGAGAAAAGTAACTCAA
>NW_009708792.1:0-723 GCF_000703405.1 Apaloderma vittatum | reverse complement strand
AGCCAGCTGCCCAATCTGTGCCCTGGTGGAGTTGCAGGGCAGGCAGGGCTTGGGAAGACAGCTTCAAAACAAAGAGGGCCCAACAGGCCTCAGACCTCTGCACTTTTCCACAAGGGCTGAACTGCCCGGTGGAGCGGGGACAGAACTGTGTAAAAGGCAACAGCCCCACACGATCACCAACCGCCAGAGAGCTGCTGTGTCTGTCAGCCTCATCATGGGATCCAAGGGGGAGATCTCTCTTTACCTTTCTCTCTTTCCTTTTCTTTCTACCTTTATTTTCCTAATATAAAAACCTTACGTACCACAAGTTCACTACCACAGGTTATAGATATATGTGCTTATACACAATGGGGTGTGAGTTGAGGTGTTAGCTAACTGGGCAACTGAACTTCATGCTTGTCAGCTATTAACACTCACTACTGTGGATAAGTAAAAGTAACGTTAGAAGCCCTGGTGTTGATTTACCTTAATCCTGGTCTGGAAATCAGAGAATCTCATGCATTATCCGGAAGGTTTGGAAACTGATAGCACGTAAGGAGACACCCAGCACATTTACATATGGGACCACCACCACAATCCCCAGCAACAACAACTCTATAAAGCTCCTCTTTCCATACGTGACACTCAGCAAACAGCAGCTGCCAACCTGTGCTCAGCCTTGGTGCAACAACTTCATTCTGTGGCTCAGCGTTGCTTCCCACCCTGGAGGATGAAAGTTTGTAA
>NW_009708791.1:10216-37306 GCF_000703405.1 Apaloderma vittatum | reverse complement strand
TTTTTAATTTAAAAAAAATTATTTTTATTTCTTTACATTATGCATTGAAATTAAGTTTTTCGGGTTTATCTTTCCCCCCTCTCCTGTATCCTCGCTGCTTTTTTTCATTGTTTTGGTTTATTTTATTTTTTTTTCTTTAGGCTCACTGCTCGTGGGAACTAAACGGTTTGAATCTCCTGGTTCCCCTCCCTCCGGGAATGAAAAGGCAGTTTTTGCTGCTCCTCAGCCGTGGAGGAGAACTGATTTTTTTCTATTTTTTTTTTTTCTCGGGTGACAGATCCCATTGCTCCCCCCTCCTTGGGTCGTTGTGCTTTGCTTTGGCAGCAGAACTCTTAACCTCCTGCTGGTGAGTCGCTGAGTGGTGGCTTTGGAATATCCCTGGAAATCACACTAGTTCCATTAATCATCGGGAGATTTTTTTTTACAGGAGCGAGAGTGCACATGAGGAGGTTTTCAAAGTGGGCGCATGACTGGGAATGGGATTGCTGGGTAACTGCAAATTAAAATCTCTTTTCCCCAGGTCGAAGCGAGTTCAGCGATGCTTCTTACACAGGCGTGATTTGGAAAGCGCTGCAGTCAGCTCTGTTCGCTTGCAGCTCTTCGCAGCGCGCTGTTGGCGGTCACTGTCGTTTCAAACGTCAGCCTAACGTTTTCCTCTTGCCTGTAGAGGACCAGCATAAACAGAAAACTTGTCAAGTGGAAAAAACCCGACTCAAACAATCCCAAAACAAAACTGGATTTTTTTTAGGAGAGGTAACTACTGCTGTTACCAGAAACTGAGTAATAACGAGATTGCGTGCATGGAGGGTGTCTCAGTTTTTAATCTTGCCTGCTCTGTGTGCTTTGTGTGACATCGAATTTCTGTGGTTTCCTCTACCTGCTGGCAGTTGGGCCTTAAAACCAGGAAGCATTTCTGGACAGCAAAGAGAAGGGGGAAGAACATCTACAGCTCCCCAAAATCAGGGTTCCAATGCAGTGCCTGCATCGAATCTTTTAAACCTCTTGTGTTTAAAACCTTTTGTCACCCAACTCTCTCTTCTGCCTGTTGCTCGGTTTGCCTGCCTTCCGCAAAATACGAAGAATTTATCATTTTTTTTTTAGGGGGATCCATTTTACTTGCTCGGTGGAACCTTGGTCTCCCATGGGAGGCTTTTCAGTGAAGAGTCAATTCAGAAACGTGCACACGCGCTGGGACTGGAAACTCCTGTAAATCGGCGCCGGTGTTATTTTCTGACTTTTGGAAGCCTGAGTGCACGTGCAGTTTCATCTCTGCGCTCTTTCTTGGTCAGCACAACCACAGGAGGAATAGTAGCGCTTAAGCCAGGAAAAGCAGAGGTGGCTGCGTTTTATGAAACTTAGTGACATAGGTGGTGTAATATATATAATTTTTTTTTTGGTATCAAAGCACTTGTCTCTCTCTTTTCAGCTGTAACAAGAAAATATGCCAGGAAAGACACTCATTACGCTTATTTTCACGTACCACAGAAAATGCTGTTCCTGTCGCTGGTCATTGTCATTAATCTTTGGTATAAATTGATACAGAAATGTTTTCAATTTTTTTTCTGCTTTTCCAGGATAAACCTGGTAATGAACAAAGGATGTTTTTACTATTTTCCTAATGCTGCCATTGTCTGACGTCAGCACCTTGCTAATTGTGCTTCCTGACTTTGCTCAGTCAGTGCTTTTCTCCTGTATTTTGTTGGTAAACAGGTGGGAAACAAACTGTTGCGCGGGATTAGGTCAGCTTCCTTTGATACAGTCTGACTTGTAGCGTGATAGTTGCACACCCTCGCTGTTCAAAATGAGGAATTTGTGTTTGCTGAAGTGTTTTACGCTGATTTCGCTTGTTCTTTGTCAAAGATTTTGATCAGATTCAGTCGCCTTGTACACTCCTGTTACGCGCTTGTAAAAATCAAACTTTTTGATGTTTAATTCCAGTTTCCTTAAAACACTGCACGTCGTTGCGGAGCTTTTATACTTTTTTTTGGTTTCTGTTTTGCAGCAAAACTGTGTGTTTTGGATGATGGTGGTGCCGGGAAGCGCTCCCATCATCCAGCAGGACCATGCTCTGGAGCCTGACTTGGGACGGGACTCACCGGAGAACTCTGCCATGGGCCCCGGCACGGAGTCAGCCTCCGAGGAGGTCGGCGCGGAGCTGGAGGAGGTGCGGAAGCTGCGGGAGCTGGTGAGGAGGCTGGAGCTGGAGAACCAGCACCCCAGGATGAAAAGCAGCAGGAGCAGCGTGCTCGGGACAAACCTGCAGAGCGAGCTCCGTCCTGGCGTGGATAACCACGGCTCCGGCCTGAACGGGATGGAAATTCATAACAGCATCAACGCCAGGACGGAGCAGCAGGAGTTGCAGATAATGGCAGATATTCACAGTCAGTTAAGCAAGATGAGAAAAGAGGAAGGAGAGAACAACTGCTTGAGGAAAGACCTGGATGCCCAAGAGCGCTGTAGCTGCGGCAGCGCCACCGAGGAGTTGCCTTGCGACGGGCGTAAGGCGGGAGCGAAGAGCGACGATGACGTGAGGTGTTCCCTGTGGACGGGCGCGGGGGACGGCGCAGAGCTCGGGAGAGACTTGGTCACCGCAGGTGCTGATCCCGCCGTTACAATAAGTGAACGAAATCCCAGGGAAAAATGCGGAGATCTACCGAGTCTTTCGAGTAACGCGGATCTGGATGAAGTGAAAGTGTTGGAACTCGAAAACTGCAGCGAAGAGGAAGATAGCTGGTACGTGTCTCCAGACTTTAGCAATGTGTGGAACTCGGGCTGCTGTGGTTGGGAGTTTCTGTGTTTAGGTGTGCAATAATTTTTAAGGGTATAAAGTGCTCTCTGTACAGTCTTTGATTATTTATTTATTTTGTTAGCAGTAAGAATGCAGTTCTCGTTATTGGCTGGCATTAATTTTGTGCCAGAGCATTATTTTTTTTGTTTTAAATCAATCTAACTATAAGGCTTCACTTTTCCACTTTCTTCCTGACGCTACCGTAGCAAGCACCCAAAACTTTTTCCCTGTTGGTTTATTTTATGTGTAATGTGTGCAGGTGAATGAATAATGGAGTTTTTAAACTGTCAAATACTGTATTTAAATACGAATTTTGTAAAACACAAGCTGAGACCTCAGACCATCTGGCATTTGTAGTTTTTGTTAGTCTCTGAGACTACAACCCATTTCCACTTCCTGAATACGGAGTTTCCTTGCAGTTAACTTGTTTCTTTTGTTTAAAGACATGAACTGGAACAGATCAGTGATGTAATCCTTAGCTGACCTCACTCTGTAGGGCTCTCCCCTTCACCAGCAGCCTTGTTTAGAACTTGTTTTATAAGTCAGCAGAATTTCCTTTCTCTGCCTTTGCAATTTTTCTTTTATAACCCAAATACTGGTTGTGACCCGATCAGTGAAACTTCAGCACACTTAAACACAGTTTTGAGCTTATTTCTTTCATAAAAAAATAAATAAGGGAATATATTTAGCAAGTGAAATTTGGAAGACAGGCTTCATTATTTCCACGTTAGTGAGAACAGATAGTTTTGTGTCGATGTCTGCACAGCCTGTGAGAGATTCTTCAAACTGTATTGACTTGGTAGAGAAACCAGGTTTACCAGGGCAGCAAATATTGCCCAGTGTGTTCAGGAGAGGTTCTGCACCCACAGGCTCAGTTTATTAACTCTTCCTGGAGTTGGTGGCTGAAAGGCCGCTCTTCTTTACCAGGTACCCTTCTCACCACACCTTGTGGCATCTTTGTGTTCTTAATACCTGTGGGTTCTTGCCAGATTTGGTTAATGCAGGCTAACAGATTAAAAAGAGATGCCCCAAGGAGCTTCAGTGAAGGTGGTATCGTGCAGCTCTTGTGCAAGTTATGTTGCTATAATTTGCCTTTAATCGTCATGCATTGCTTCTGTCTTGTTTTCCTCTTGTCAGACAAACCTGGTAAAACAAGAAGCCGTTTTTACGGTGGCTTCTAGTTCCAGAGCTCTTCAGCTGAGCTGGAAGTGGGGAGCGAATAATGAACGTCCTGGCAGCAGTGCCTGGCGGTGCTTATTGCCAGATACCCTGAGTTCTCCTTGTAAGCACGTGTCTCACATGCTGTCGTGCGATAACCAGAACACAGTGGCTGGGGGGGGCATTTGAAAAGAACAAAAAAACCCCCTTAATGCTATGTGGATTTAGAATCAACTTTAATAAAGTGGTTTTGCTGATTAACAGGGCGTTTTGTACTGCCTGGGTGGAAGTAGGGTCTGAATGTGCCAAGCAGTGTATTAGTCAAAGGGAGTAGCTTGCTCTGTTTTTACGGTTGTGGTCCTTTTTTAAAATATTATTAGGAAGAAAGCCTCTAGCTAGTATTGGAACGCATCAGGCGTTCTTCGATACTTAACGATTTTTGGCAATTTCTGAGAAATTCACAGTGGCTGTTTTTTCCTGGCACTGCTGAATTGGTAAATTTTAACAGTCTGGTCCTTTTGGTTTGCTGACCCTTTCTTTAATATCTTGTAGCAGAGGGAATGATGCTTTAGAGAATCCCTTAAAGAATACTAAGAACTAGTTTTGTATTCTAATAAAGTGAGAAACTGTTTAACACAGGGGGTGTGGAGTGGGAAGCTTTTAAAAAGAGAGGCTTTAGTGCTTATATCTTCATCTCATTCTAGCTTTAAGCACAGGCCCAGACTTCACGGTCATTTCTCTTGCAGCCTGGTGCTGTGACCTCAGAGCAGGTTTCAAAGCTCTGGTGAAGTGTGCCAGGGTGGGGTTTTGCCACTCGAGCAGCAGTGGGACCAGCAAAAAGCATCGCCCGGGGAGGACAGAGGTGGAAGCGCGGAGGAGAGGGTCAGAGGGTTTGTTCCTGTTCTCTGCAGGTGCAGACAGAGTTTCAGTCTCTGCTCTGTTGTGAAATTACTGCATTTATTTGGATCAAAACTGCAAACCTTTGTGCGCAGCATCCCTTGGCTCCAGCAAGTTTGTGTGGTTTGAGGTTTTTTTGTTGTTAAAAACGATGGCTGAACTCGGGTGAAACATGAGGTGCTGCTGTAACCCTGTCCTCCTCTGGTGTCAGGCCCCTGACTTGCTTTCTTAGGTCGCTTTCTCAGATGGCTGCTCAAAATTGTAAATATCCTTGGGGCCCAGTCGAGTGGAAGTCTCCTTTCTGTGCCGGTGAGCTCAGTGCGATCTGAACCTGCTCAGTGCTGTTTGCCCCTTGCTGGTTACCAGTTTGCACAGGTCAGCTCCCGAGCCGTTTGTGGAAAAGCTGTTCCCCCTGCAGAAGAGAACAAACGAAATGTGTTTGCAGCAGCGTTACCTGGTTTGAGTTCCTGAGTGTTTGTCATTCTTAGGGGCAACTCGAGTAGGAGAATTAAGCTGTGTTTTTCTGTGTTTGTTACTCTTCATGCAGTGATTTGTGCTCAGCGTTCCGCTGAGCGTTCCCGTGCTGCTTGGTTGGTGTTTCGCCAGTTGTCGGTTCTTTTCTCCCGGTAAGACTTGGGAGAGAGAATTTGGAGTGGGAATTAGGATGAAATGATTGAAATTCCACCTCGCTCTGAACCATGAAGTACTGCTCTTGTGAGACCCCACCTGGAACGCTGCGCCCAGTTCTGGTGTCCCTGCCACAGGAGGGACGTGGGTCTGTTGGAAGGGGTTCAGAGGAGGCCACAAGGATGACCCAGGGGCTGGAGCAGCTCTGCTGCGAGGACAGGCTGAGGGAGCTGGGGGTGTTCAGCTGGGGACGAGAAGACTCTGGGGGGACCTTATCCCTGCCTGCAGTGCCCGAAGGGAACCTACAGGGAGGCTGGGGAGGGAAAATGGATATATTATCTGTTTGAAATACCTGCTTTATTGAAGAATTTTAGAATTCAGAAAGTTTAACTTGTAATTCTAGAATTTGGAAGAATTCTAGAGTTTAGATTTTACTTCACGGAGGCAAATCTTACAAACCTAAACTGTTGCACACATACGTAGCTACCTCAGGTCTCTTGCTCCTTGCACGGATGTGTGTAACTCCAAGGTTTGAAAATTGGTGTAATTCTGCTGGTTTTGGTGCTGCTGTAGCTCCTGGTGCTACGTGCTGTGGAAGATGTTTAATAATCCAAGGCTGTGTCTTAAAGACTGAGCTTCATTCTACTTCTAGTTTACTTTACTAATGTAGTAGTTACAAAGCTTTCTGCAGCCTGAATTCTCTTCTTGTGGTCTGTAGATGTACCAGTGTAAATATCCCAGATCTTGAATTCTCAGGCAGGACTGGCTTGCACTCGTACAGTGGATCTGATGTGTTACTCAGTTGCGAAGATGTTTGGGGTTTTTACAGTGCAGTTTGCAAGCTGAGAAAGTTGCCATAGCGTCTCCTAAATTCTTGGTGTATTTTTTTTTTTTTAGTTTAAAACAATATTTTCGAAATCAAACAGTAGAGGCCATTAACTCCCATAAATCCTCCTGTGACATTGACCTCAAAAGAAAAGTAGTGTTTCTAGAAGATGCTCTGCTTTTAGCACATTGCGATATGTCAGAATAAAGCGCAAAGATTTATTCTTGGGTGCCTACATTTGTAAAGGAAGAAAAATCTCCTGTTGGGCTTGCTGCTTAACTAAAACTACTTGGCTCTTACCAGAGGTGAGTTTCATAAAATGCTTCATACAGGGCAGAAACGAAAGATGCTTTATTGAGGGTTTTCTCACAGAAGCTGAAGAAAATCTCATTCATATTTAATAAGCTGGGCAGCAAAACGCGCATACATCAAACTGATGTTTACTTTCTGAATTTTGTAGAATGCCTTGTAACGAAGTAGCGTCTTAATCGTCATTTGTGATTTGACAAAATATTCCAAGCGCAGCCTTTTGCCGGGTAAACACAACGTGCTTCGCAGCCGGGCTGCGAGTTGTGGCAGCAGCGGGCAAGGTACAGCTGGTTCACTGCTCGGGTATTTGTTAAACTGTGGCCGGCTCGGAGCTGGCAGCCCTGTGCACACCGGACAGCGTGCCCCAGGGCATGTTCTCCAGTGCTTCTTCATTAAGTTAACCTGACAAATCAAACAGCCTTAGAGGATAAACTACCACAAATAAGACTCTGCATGCTTTTTAAACAGAGTGATTGTAGTTTGTCGTAAAAACCCCTCCCAGAAGAAAGCCTGGTTTAGCTGAGCTGGAGGTGTGGTCCTGTGCCGACCTGGCCTCTGGTAAAAGGTTCTTTATGTTGTGTCTGTAAAAATTCTCATTTTTCTTTGTGGGGCTGGAGGTGTGGGTTTGTTGGTGCTCCAGAAGCACAAGCTGTGCCGGCACAGGCCGAGAAGTTGGCTTGCTGAGCGTGTTGAACCCTTCCCAAAACTACTTAAAGAATCAAATAGTAAACCTGGGGCAGTGAAATCAAACCCGGTAGGTCTGCTCCCCGGGCAGCAGTTGGGGCGGTCCGACAGGTGGTGCCGTGTCCTGGGCAGGCCCAGGAGAAGCGTGGCAGGAGCTGGCTGGAACATCTCCTTGGGGAAGTAGAGCAGGGTTTTCTCCTAGAATAGGTGAAGAACAGCGTGACCTGCCCTGAGGAGGCTGTTGGCCTCTTTTTTTTTGTGCGTGATGGTTTTATTGCTGCTTTTTTTGGGCTGAGCTGAGAGAGGGCACTTTGCTTTCTCTGTTTTATTGGATCTGAGTGGTTGTGATGCTCGTTTGCCCGTGCAGAAACGCAGCGAGATACGCTTGTGGCTCTTTTATAAAAGACAGCGTTGCACATCCAGGACTGCTTGTGTGCGTGTTCCTCAGCGTTTATTGTGGCAATAGCAAATTAGCTTTTGGATTTATATTTTTGAATTTGCGCATGGTTTTGTGTAAAGCTTCTCTATGAGCCATGACTGAAGAGATTGAATCTCTGCTACCCAAAGAGATGGGTCTGGCCAGGGGTGGTGCCGAGATCTGTAAAGTCACGAGTGGAATGTCAAGAGGCAGCGGAGAATAGCCGAGAACCAGGTGGTGTCAGGAGCTGATGATTTTTATCAGTTTTGTTGGGGAAAGGAGTGTTTTATGAATTGAACATGGGATGTCTGTGTGAGAATGAGTAACTGGAGCAGAAAGACTCGATGTCTCTTGCTGCAGGAATGTCAGAAGTTGTTGCTAGAAGAGAGAGTAGGAGGCAGCTAAAGCGCATGCAGACAGTCCTGGGAATCTTAAAACCATCCTCCCCATCGCTTTGTGCTCAAAAACTGGATTATGCACTGAGGAAGGTGAAATATTATGTGCACGTCAGCGTGAGGACAGCCATGAGGTGTGGCTGTAGCTGGTTTGCTGCTGAGCAGGGGGGTTCTGTGTCCCCCTCGGGCAGCTCGCTGGGGGAAGCCGTACCGGGCTGGTGCTGGAGGTGAAGGTGGAAAAAATATCCATTGTGTGACTGTGTGCTCTCACGGGAGACGATGAACCCCAAAGCCTGTTTATGTGAGTTTTCTTGGCACAGAAGAGGTCGGGGCTGTGCCCTTCTCTCAGGTCCCCGCACGCTCACCCCCCACAGTTTAGTCTCAAAGCAGATCCCTTCTAGAAAAGTGCTCAGTGTCTACACAGCTTCGAAGGCCTGGAGGCCGCCTTCCTCTGGTCCGCTTAATTCTAAGAAATTACGTTGTGGATAAACTCAGTAGTTCAAAACTTCAATTGAAGAGTCTTCCGGCCTTGCTAACGAGATCAAGAGAAGCTTCTGCTTTCGGAAATCTCCTCCCTGGTTTTCTATTGAGTTCAGAGGTAATGGCCTCGCAGGCTCTTCCAGAAACTGCACAGATGCAGGTCCTTAAGTTCGTCATCACAGAGCTTCCTCCTGCCTGTGAATCCTCGTGTCATCTTTGAACGACTGCAGCACAATACTATTTTAAGTATATTTTTGTAGCAATGCATTTGTAGCACGGTAAATACATATTAAGATTACTTAGCTTGAACCCTGGTGTTTCAGTAAGGTCCTGTGAGGTGCTGTTTTCAATTTGGATACCTTTTCTGTTACTTTCTGTTTGGTGACTTTAGTCAATGCTGCTTTGGTGGCTGTATGCTTTGAGTTAATAAGCAGTTTTTTTCCTTTCAACCCCTGCAAAGGCTTTACGTGTCCCCGAGGAAATCTACCGTAGATCAGAAAACGGACTCCCCTTTAAAATGGTGTCGCCAGGTATTGGATAATCCCAGTCCTGAGACCGAAGCAGCCTGCCGAACTCTTATAAACAGACTGGATCAAGGTACGTAAGCGGCCGGCGCCGCTGCTGCGAGTGTTTTATTTCCAGTTGTGTCCTTTATGTTACTGAGAACCAGTAAAGCGAAGCACACGGGAGTTTACGTCGGCTGTAGCGGGGAACATCTGCAGAGCAAGCGCTTCAGGCTCAGGGTGCACACTGGTGCAGCTGTGGTTACATCCTCAATATACAAAAACTATGTACAGAGGGGGAAAAAAGTGTTTCTGGGGAGTGGGAGAGCATCAAACCAAACTATTACTGCAGCTTTTTCCTATAAAAAGAGTTCTAGTGTTGCTGGGTGTTTCTGGTGGTGATTCTTCTTACCCCATCTTACCACCAGTGTTATTACCTGGGTACACTAGTTGTCTGATGCTTGAAGCTCACAACAGTGAAGGATTAAAATCTGCAGCTTTAAGAAGTGGTGTTGCTTGGAAACCTAGTTTTTCGTCCAGTTTTATTATCCCCTAAAAGCGCCTCACGGTGACTTAACTGCTGAGGGAGGATGCCTTTCTTCACCCACCCCACAGGAGAACGCAGCGGTGCATAGTTCGGCGGTCCCCCACCACCGTCCCCGTCACTGCTCCGAGGTTCTAGGTTTAGGGGGTTCTGCTGGTTTTGAGAGTGCGGAAGGATCAGTCCCACATCAGCTTTCGCTGGCGTGAGAGCGGTTAGACCAGAAGTGCAGTTTGTGTCATTATGGAACAGGGCAGCTGATTCTCTTTCTCCACACCTGGAGTCTCCCTGGTGGATGTCCTGCCGTTGCCTTTTCAGATGCCCCCTGGGTTTTGTGTAAAACGGGCCAGACTGGTGACAGGCGAGGGGTTTGAAGTGACGGAGCAATCCTCTCCTCTGTCAGGCCGCTTCCCTGCGTGGGCAGCTGTGACTTGCTCTGCAGCTGGAGGGGCGACTGGTTTTATTCTTTTCTTCTAACAACTCATCCCCGCCAAGCGTTGCAGGGCCGGCCGTGTTACAGCCGCGTCTGTCTGCTTCGACTGGCCAACAGCTGAGCGCCCAGGCTGCACTGAAACAGTGAAGCGTCTGAGAGAAGTGAAGCTCTGGATTCCAGGGATGGGCTGAACTGCTGCCAGCGCAGCCCCCAGCCTGGCGCAGAAGCTGTTGCCCGCCGGGTTTTGATGTGGCTGGCTTGGCCCTCCGCGCGAACGCCATCGTTTTCATTTCAGTTGGAGCAGTAATTTGACCTCGGTGGGCTGAAGGCTGAGAAACCACCGCTCTGGTTTGGGTTTTGCTTGGTTTTGGAGTTTACATACTAACAGTGTTTTGACTGCTGCTTGCGATCAGGCTTGTTTTGAGTTCGGCCTTGGAATTCCTGATTGGAGATAACCGAATGTGGTTTGAGAACAAACTTCATTTACTTGTACAAACCATCTGTGTTTAGAAATCCGAATGAAGATTCATTTTGTTAACGCTTTGCTTTCTGTCTGAAGTGTGTCAGGCTTTATTTGTACTGTCACTCCTTTTTAACCGAAATAGTCTGACTGTTTATTTGTGGGGGAAATAAGAAAAGAAAGCTTTTTATATAATGAATCTTCTTCGTTTTCTTAGCTACCGTTCCCCCAGTGATGAGCGTTTGGAGGGCACTTCATCAGCCCCGTGAATATATAAAGATCAGAGATGGAGTCTTTCTCTGAGCGTTGTAGCTGCTTATTTGCACCTTCAGTGCGCCTGGATGCGCTCAGTTTTGCCACCTGGCTTCTTTTGATTATTTCACTAACTCATATTCAAGTCCGTGTGCTGAAGAAATATTTCCAAATGGTTGCTGTTTCATATTCCTTTTAATCCGAAAGCACAGCTTTGGTGGTTTAATGCTGTTTTGATTTCATCATTAAAAATTCAAAATAACACGTACATAAACATAAAGCTCAGTGGAGTTCTTTAAGATGGGGTGTAGCTCTTTCTGAGAAGAGTCGTCTTTGAAGACCAGCACTGACACTTTCAGGAACGTAGGGCTTCTTTACAGCCAAGTATTGTCAGTAGTTATTCTTGGAATTCTTCAGGAGTGACAAAACAGTTAAAGGGGAGAGTGAGGCACGGGAGCAGGCGCTGCGTCGCTTCCTCCACCTTGTAACCCACTGCGTCGAGATGGCTTATTTATCTGTTACGGTATTTAATCTTGTTTGATCTGATGCCTTTATCTTACGCTCTTTGTTTTTCAGAATCATTTGATAACCTTTACGGCTTTTTTGTATTTTTCCTTCTAGCCAGTAGATGGAAAAACCTGTATTGCAGTCCATTGGCATCACCAAGCACGTATAACTTGAATACAGAGCCAGGCTCCTGTAGCAATGCACTAAACTCTCCCGGGCATCTCAAATCGACTAACAAAGCACTACTAACCTGTGGCAGCTCAGGTATGGCATGTCAGTAGAGCAGTGGGAACCTGGGGTGTTTAAAATGCAAGGGGCATTACTAAAGTTGCCAAGAGACGCGAGCCCACCCGTGGGGTACTCTCCTTTTCATTTGCTCGCTTGCTGGCCCCGGTCTCATCTGTTACATGGGAAAAATCCTCCTTGCATTCTAAATGTCTTGGAGTTATTTCATGGGTTTGTTTTGTAACTTTGTATGCATTTATAAACTGTACTAATTTTAAGTGACTTAAAATAGAAAATGGCTGTTGGGGTGAAGAAAATGCTGCTCGTGAGTAATGTTACTGTGTGTAGGGGTTAACTTCATGAAGTTACTTGGATCCAGGTTTCTGGCTTGAGAGTTTGTGCAGTTTCTTCTGCAAATACTGACTGATGTAGGCAACAGAGAGAAGCCTTGTGCTTGAAGATAAAAGGCGGCGTCTCCGGGATAAACCTTTAAGCTGGCCAAGCGAGTGGGCAGCAAGACACAGAATCACAAAAGCTTTCCCTCAGGCGCAAGTGTGGTTGGAGTGAGATTTCCTACCTCAGAGGCCACTCAGGCAAAATTCCTCCTTAGAAGCCCGTGTTGTAGGGATGATGGTGAAGCTTCTCCGAAATTGCTCGGCCTCAACGTGCCATCGTGTTTAAGCCACTGCCCGAGGAGCCCGTGGGGGCGATTTCGGGAGCTCCGTCAGTCCCAGGGGCAGCTCCCGCTTGGCTTCCTGGCACCAACACTTTGCCCCTTGGCTTTGCCTGAGGAGACTTCCTGCATCTGTTTGGGCCTTGTGGGAATTGCTGTCTCTTAATTTGCATGTTTAAAAATGTAAAGCATGTTTAACAATTTCTGGCTTGCAGCTTGAGGTTAATTTTATTTTTTTTTAATTAAAAGGGTTGCGTGTGGATGTTTTCACAGCTGCAGGTATGCTGTTGAGATCTGCTGGTTTCCTGCTGTAAACAGAAATTAACCCGCACCTCTGTTTTGCAAACAAAAGGATGCCTGTAGGACTGATGGGGTTTACAAGCTGAATTCCACAGGGGAAAAAAAAATCTCCAAGTCGATTTCTTGGCTGGCAATTGGGATGTCTAACCACCTTTTCAACAGGGCAGCAGTTCCTGATGCATAAAACCAAAGTGTCTGTGCAACTTCTGGACATCTTTCACCCTGCAAATCTGCTGAAGTTGTCAAGGGTATCAGATAAAAAGCCGAGTCTGGAACAGGCTGGGTCTGTGTAGGGTTATATGTGAGAGTTCACTTCATCTGTTTTGGGACTGCAGTGAGTGCTCACTTGAGTTCAAAGTTCACTCTCGGCTTGATTGCGTTGGATCTAATTTTATTTCTAAGAAAAACAGAGCTTCCCTACCGTCAAAATGAAAAATGTTTAACAGTAACTGCCATTAAAAACTAAACAAACAAACAAACCTCAAACTGTTACAAAATCCAGATGTGGTGTATTTTGAATTTTCCGTAATGAAAACTGTAATCAGTTCATGTTGCAGTGTTGGGCCAGAACAGATTTACTGATGAAAGGACGGTTTTCTTCCCTTCCTAGACTGGTGGTGGTTGTTGTTTTGTTGTTTTTTTTAAATAGATCTGCAATTTGAAAATCAACAACCCGACTTAACACACAGAACCAAACAGGGGGCTTTGCTTTTTAAACAGCTGTAGTCGAGATATGGCTGCTTTCAAAATACAGCCTTTAGTGCTGAGGAAGGTGATGGTAACCGCAGGAAGCCTCTGCTTTTTCAGTATACAACATCCTACGGGTGCAGGCCCTGCTCTCGTGTTGGCTTTATTTCAGCTGCTCCCAATGTCCTTTCCTGGCCACAGAAGGACAACGTTGTGCAGCTGCGATGCCTGAATGCCGGAGCGTGGGTCTGCGTAACGCGCAGTCGCTCTTCTCTTGGTGTATTGAAACTGGACAAACTTGCTGCCTTTTCAGACAAGGAATGGTGCAGCTTGCTGCTCCAAAGCAGTTTGCTCAGTAAGAGATTTGTTTTACACGTGTTTCACGTGTCATCAGCTGCTTTTTTTTTTCAAAACTGGTCAAGGAAATAATGTTGGGAACTCGCTGCTTTTTTCCTGCCTGACTGGAATTAACCATTGCTTGAAAAACCCATCGCTCGGCCGCGGCGTTGAGATGTTTTGCCGAGAGCAGACAAAATGTTTGTTTCTCGTGCGGTCATTGAGAGTTATTCAGTGGGTGCAGCGCCTTCAGGGCCGCTTCGAACACAGCGGGCAAAACCGCGTGAGCTCAGGGAAAAGTCACCGCGAGTGACATCGTACACGTGCTGCGGGAGACTGACTTGGCTTCTTGATCTGTGGGCCGGTGTGCCGCAGCCTGCTTGGTGCTGTTTGGCTCAGGGATGATCCCCAATCCCTGCCCGAACAGGATTTGTACTCCCTAAGCCTCCTCTAGCTGAAAGCGAGGTGAGGTGCTCTCAGGCCTTATCTGATCTTCTGGCAGATTGTGGGGTTTAATTCACTTTTTGGGTTTTGTGTGTGCGTGTTGGGCCTAAATCTGTGTAATACAAATAGCAACCTTGGAATTACTTTCAGGGAATGATGTGCCCTCTCCTAAAATAGCTCTGGAAGTTATGTGGTTCTGTGTGTCTGTGTTTGAGGGGTGGTTATGCCAGGAGTGTGTTACGGGGTTTTGTAGCAGGTAGCATGGATAAACGTGTTTGCCATGTAGACGTTTTACTTTCACTGACGCTGCTACGTTTCCGAAATCATTTCTAGCAATGGGGTTTTTTGTGTGGTTTTTTTCTCTCTACAAAGCACTGTGGTAGTTATAAAATGGGGAAAAAAGGTGGAGGTGGAGGTATGCCCAGCATTGTGGGCTCTCCCTCAAAGGCACTGCCCTGGGCTGAGATTAGCGATGATGGAATCATAGAACGGCCTGAGCTGGAAGGGACCTCAGAGATCATTTAATCCAGCCTCCCTGCCGCCAGGGACGGCACCTCTCGACTAGATCAGGCAGCACAAGGGGACCGAACGGGAGTGGTAGCAAGATTCTCCTGTCGGGGAGCAGGTGAAAGCTTGCACTTGATGAATTTGATGGTATTTTTATTATTATTCTTCAAAAGGAAAATTATGTATTCCTCTTCCTAATGCCCGACTTATGGAAAAACTTGCCTGGTGGAAAGATCCTTCCAGTTTGGTTTTTTGATGACCTACTGTATGAACAAGCTATGTCCTTCCCTGTAAGACAAGGTTTGGTTTATTTAAAAAAAAAAAAAAAGGATGAACTTGAGGGCTGGGGAGGAAGCAGTGTGGTGTGTGTTCTGCTTTGCCTCAGCTGATTTGTGAGGTGCTGTACTCTGAAAGCCCTTTGCATTCTGGAACTGCTATGACTGCGCGCCAGCGCTCCAGCAAACGCTTTGTCTGACTTTGCTGCTTAATATCTACATCAACAGTTGCCCCTTTCTGAAGTAATACTGACATTTTCAAGGAGGATCCTAAGCTCAAGAGTACCAAGTCTGTCTTTGCCACCTTCTGGACAGAAATCCACTTTTTTTTTTCCCCTGCACAAATACACTCCAGGTTAAAACACATTGAAATTGCCTGAGAACACAAAGCTGACTTCCTAATTAATTCTAGCAACCTTCCCTCAGCTTCTCAACCGCGCCGGTTTTGTTACTGGAATACGTACTCTGCTGCTCGTTCTTGGTTGGCATGTGGATGTCTGAATGCTGGTTTTTTTCTGTTTTCCCCCTTCTCTTCCCTCCCAAAGGATACCTGAGCATGCATTCTGCTCTGAGCTCTCAGTCGTCGGTGGACAGCGAGCTGAGTACCTCTGACGACTCCATCTCCATGGGCTACAAACTGCAGGACTTGACTGATGTCCAGGTTATGGCACGCCTGCAGGAGGAAAGTACGTGACGGCCACCTCCTTTGTGTCGCGCTTTTAGAATTGTAGAGCCGTGTGGATGGATTCCACCTGTTCTTCTCTTCCCGTTTTCCCCGATGAAAATAGAAGTTATTGGGTCACTTGAAATGTTTGCGATTTGCAGGGGCTTCCTTTAAAAATCTACAGGCCCAAGCTGCCACTTAAGAACATTGTACAACCGCTAAATTTAAGATTGCACCTCTTAAAGCAGAGGATAGTCTCTATTAAACATGTAGGCGCCCTTTAGTACTTAAAAATACTCCGTCCCGGGCTGTCTCCGAAGTACGGGTGAAGTTCCCCGAGCAGCTGGTTCCTAACAGTGGCAGCGCAGACAGAAGCAAACGGAAGCGGTGGCTGCACCGCGGGCTGCTTTGGGGGAGCCCATCCAGCTGAAAAAATAACCCGGCAACATGTTTTTGCTTGTCAATTTTTGGTTCTCTAAAGAGGCTGAAATCACGTTAGAAGCTGTCCAGCAGGCTGAATTTTGCAGGCTGTTTGTTTCACCACCGTGTGGAGTAAAACTGAGAGTTCTGGGTCTAAAACTGCAAGAGCTGAAATGACAGTTTCAGTTTTGCTCTGGTGAAGGGCTGGGAGGCAGCTCTGCTGACTTAACCGAAGCATAAACCGTGTGTGTGTCGCAGCGTGTGGGGATTTCAGGGCCCTGATCCAGTCCCCATTAAATCCTCGGTAAACTTTCTCTGGGCTTCAGTGTGACTTGGATGAGGTCCTAATTGAACACCAAGGTGGAACAAAGCAGTTGGATCTGTTGTGCTGTGCAAATTAATCATTAATTTGACTTACAGGAAATAGAGAATAAAGTTCTCTGTTTTTTCTTGTGGAGAACTTTTCTTACTTTCAGGACGGCGCCTTTATAAATTTAAAAAACACACTGTGGTCTAGGAGTTGGAAGATGAGACTAAAAAGAGCAAAAGACATGAGATCTTATTGTTATTACACCTAAGCACAGCTGAGGAAAAGTTTTATTAAAATGAATAAAACAAATAACGGCCTTTATCTTTCTAAACTTGAATATTTTCATATGCTTTGTGATTACTTAAAAAAAAAAAAAGTCAAGGAAATCCCATCCCATTTCACTGGAAACTTGGTAATATGTAGAGCACTTCATCCTCCGAATGATGGAAGCTTTTTGTATTTGCATTGTCAAGGGAGAAGAGGGGGGAACATTTGCTTTATTTTAATCCCTGCAGTGAAGGGACTGCACTGAGAAGAGTTTTAGTTCAGAGCATCAACTGTCACCTTTCTCCCAGGTCCCTTCAGCCAGTTAGCTAAATTAGCTCTTGCTAAGGTGTTGCTTGGATTTTGTTGGGCAAAAAGCCTTAAATAAAGGCAGGAGTTGGGGGAGGACCTGTAAATAAACCAGGCAGATGCACCGTAGATGTCAATAGAAAGAGTTTTTTTCCTACTTGGAGGCAGAAGCTCAAATCTTTGTTTCAACCTGCTGAAATGCTGGTGGGTGTGTAAATACTTAAAAAAATTGTGAAGTAGACTCCTGTAGCTAGTTAACCTCACTGAGCTGGCCCAGTCCTCAACCCCAGCTGCTTGGGTGTGTGAGAAGTGATTCAGGTCCATTGAATATTAACTCTTTGCTCTGGTGAAGCAGTGGTGGTGTGGGTGACACTGTTCTAGGTTAGAGATTCCATCTGGTGGGACTGCCTCCAGCAGAGAGAGCTCCTGTCTTGGCTCTCCTTCCCAGACGGAGCGAATCGCTGATCACAGCATCACTTCCCAACTTGTGTGGCGGCTGGGTAAGACGTTTCTATTTTAAACTGTGACGACTTTGAGCTGTGCTGTCCTCCGTCTCCAGGCCTCCGCCAGGATTGTGCCTCCAGCTCTGCCTCTGTGTCCCGGCGCAGTTCCAGTGCCTCCCTTCACTCCTTGCGCAGAGGGACCTACAGCGACCAGGAGTTCGACACGTACAGCCTCGAGGACGAGGATGACTACGACTGCTCCCTGTCGTACCGTAGCGCTCACAGATACTCACCCTCTCCGCTCAGTTCGCCCCGGTGTCAGTCCCCTTCTTCCAGCACAGATTACAGCAGGTCATCTGCTTCCCGAATCCGGCCCCCGAGGAGATCCGTGCAAAGTCCGATGCAAGACCGTCTCAAGTACGCGAACAGCGAAGGTGAGCCACCTGGGAGCTTTTTGGTACGAATCCGTGGAAATGTTTGTGATGTTACCCAAGGGAAGCTAAGAATGTTAGGCACTACTCTGCTTTTAAGGGTGTGTGTTTTCTCAGGAGATAATCTAAACCGTTACACATCTCCAGAAGCAGCGAATAGAGAATTTGCTCTTGATTTCAGAGGAGATGCGCCACAGCATGCCCAACCTGGCCAGGTCGAGCCTTCGAGCTTTGGAGTCTGTCCGGAGCAGCCGGAGCTTGGAGTCAGACCTGCAGGTGCCGAGCAGTCGGATCCCAAGAACTCAGCAGCGGTCAGCAGGTTGGTGTGATGCTTTCCCGACGCCCCTGATCGCCTTTGCTCCGTTTAACCCCCCTGCCTAGACCCGAGAGGCCCTTCAAAGGCCCAGCACCCTGCAGTGTTCTTAACATACTGCTGCCAACTGGCTTGTTCTTCTGTTATTCCATTTCTAGGTCTGGCTCCCAGTAAGCTCAGGTATTCCTCCGGTGCTGGGCAGTCTCCCCTCACAGTGCGACAACCCCTGAAAGCCGGCTCGTGCACAAACTCTCTGTTGACACCCAGGCAGCCGGTGAAAGCCGGCAGTTACACTGGCCCCGTGAGCGGCGTTCGAAAACCACAGGTGTCTTCGCTTAGTACGGGCTCTTCCAGCAGCAATTGCACTACCAGGAGCAGTAACATCGTCACCGTGGCAAAAAATTCACCCATGAAAGCACGCGCGTCCATGGGAGGAATCTCGGTGCCCAAGAGCAAGCCCACACCTCCATCCAGGAGGTAAGGGCGAGACTTCAGGCCTCACCACCTCAGGTGTCGGCCTTTATTTTGCAGATTGGAACCACTTTTTGATAAAGTTATGCTCACCTCTGGTTTTAAAGTCTGACAGGGGTATAGAGTTGGGTCAGAGCTACTGAGGAACTTCAGAGGTGGGATTGCGGGTGGGTAGTACGTAGCTGGAAGAGTCCTGGATGTCCCCGGTCAAGAGGAAGTTCCTTTAAATGCCACTAAAATGAAATCCCTGAATGTTTGTGTGAACTGACAGGCTGGGACTCAGCTTCTGGGCAAGATACCTCCTTTTTGCCATGTGATCTGTGACCGAACCATTCAATATTGCACTATTCCGTCTGTTTTAAAAAAGTGCTTCTTTGGAACAAGGTTAATTACTCAGGAAAATGAAGAGGCATAGCCTCAAACTTATTTCTGTAAGAAATAAATACGGTGGATGGTACATACTTATTTGGTGCCTACATCTGGGTTTGGGAAGGACTAATAAGCTCTCTTTACTGTTCATATAATAATCTTCCCAGATGACCTCCTTTGGTGCCTCTCTAACTTTGCTGCTGGCAGAGTAAGTTTGGTGTTGGTTTCTCTCTGCCGTAGGCTTTAGTGAGGACTCTAGGTGGGCATTGTGCAAACCTAATGAGTTTGCAGAAGGGTTTCAGAAGCAGGACAAATGAACAAGGCTTGTCTTAAGCGTGATTCTGTGTCACTGTAGTAACTTCACACAACAGGGGAAAGCAGAGCATATATAATGGCTTCCAAAAACTCAGAATTTTTGTTCTTGTTGCACCAGGCTGAACTGATTTAGGGGTCACATCGTAATCCAGAAAGATGCAGGGGGGGTTGGACCTTTTTTTAATGTTTATTTCTAGCTTTTAGCTTTTACGATTCGCTTCCTAAATATTTTGTTTGTAGCTCCTCTGAAACAACAGCTGTTTAGTTACAACATATTCTAAAGAACAAGGCCTCTAAGATGCTTCTAACAGCACAAACTGCTTTATGCCAGTTTCGCCAAGTGTGTACTTGGCTATTTTTCACAGCTGTTTGCAGTACAACCGTAGTGTAAACTTCTATGATTGAGGGGATGTTGATTCAGCATCAGCCCAACAAGCAGTAAGTACTTGGTGATTTTCTTTTAATGCCTCGTTGTAGCCCTCAATAAACTTCCTTTAAAAACATACTCAGGCACATGTTGATGTTGCAGAAGTCTGGTATCACCTAAAGCCTCAGACAAGCATTCCTGTGCCTCAACACGCTGCTGGGGCCTCTGCTTCTCGTCGCTGTTGGTGACCATTTTGTGTGTGTGTGTCTTGCAGCAGGTTTCTTCAGTCGGCGCAGACGGCCGAGGACGATTCCTGGAAGGAGGGGTGTTACTGACCCCCGAAACGCTGACGCACTGCCAAACAGCGCTGTGAAGCAGGACCCCAGCTGGCTGGGCCCAAGAACGTTATTTGAAAACGGAACTCCAGAGACCCATCGCACTGCAGACTGATGTACATACGCTCCTCTCCTCTCCAACACAAACTGTCCTCACCTCCTGCGGCTCTGCCACCAGCCTGACCTCGTAGCGGTGGAACAGTCACCTGCGTTACTGTGTTTCCGCGGTTCAAAACATTTCTGAAATGTGAGTCTTCACGTGAAGACTGAAAATAGCCTTATTTCACACAAACCTCTACGAGCAGCCCTTGGGGAGGTTTATCACAAAAAAAAAAAAATCCCACAACTTCTGACGGGACCTGCTCTGCAGGACCTTGGCTTAGAAAGGCTGCTGGTTGTCCTGTCCGTGCCAGAGAGCAGCTCTGAGCCGTGGCTGTGGTGTGGCACAAGCAGTGGCCTGGGGAGACTAGAAATAGTTACATAGATGTTAGAAGTAAGACTTTTAAAATTCAACCTGATGTACTCTAATATTTGTCTGAAACTCAGCCATTTGGGTTCAGTTTTGTTGGATTTTTTTGGAGGTTGTTTTTTTGTTTTTTACTTCTGTATAGAATGTATTTCTGCTACTTTTTATTGTTTGTTCTAGGAGCCAAAGCAGGTTTTTATAACTGTAGCACACGTCAAGCTGTTGCGTTCAAGCACGCGCATCACCGTTCACAAGCGAAGGAGCAGTACACAATATTTGTGTGGGTGTGTGAACAGGCAGTTGCAGGGACAGGGGATGCGATTTAAAAAGCTGCTGTTTATCAGCATCTTCATCTCTCAGATGAGGAAGTTACCAAACACCAGTTAAGAGTCAACTTTTTAAGAGTAGCCCCCCCCAATGATTTGAAGTGTTCCCCTTGGATCTCTTCCAGCTCGCCCTTAACTGCCCTGACTTTTGTAGAAGAGTTTTCTACTGCCTTTGGCTACGAAGGATTCTCTTTCAGCATCCTTCTCCTCAGCAAGGATGCTCCGAATACAGTCCTAGTACAGAAAACATGCACTGATAGCAATGTTCTCCCTGCCATCAATGTGATTTTGATAGTGTAGTTTAATAAAAATGTTATGGTGCTGAAATAGATCTGCTTTATTCAAACAGCCAGCCTGACTTGTGAGTGGGTTTGTGCCAGCAGTGAGGCTTTTCCCGGCAGGCCCAGCCCTACAGCAGTCTGCTTCTGCACTTCACCACTTAACGCTCTGCCTAATAGGTAAGCAGGTGTCCAGGGGAAGTCTCTTACGATGCAACTATCAATATTGACCTTTAATCTCCTTGGGTTTCCTAAGAAGAAGGCAGGAAAACTTAATTCACAGCACTGTCATTACTGTGGGCTCTGTTCCAGAGGTGCACTTCCCAGGCAGTGGCTTTCTTTGCAGTCTCCTCAGTTGAGCCAGCGACTATTTAATAATACTTAACAGAAATGGGTATTTAATGATAGGTAAAGAACAGAAAACTTATGGAAAAGATATTTAAATAGTTTAGGCTTATTTTTTACGTAAAGCTTATGAGGCATGTGATATTGTTTCTATACAGGGATACAGACTTGGAGCCCCAGTTCTAGACAGAGCCAAGGCTGCCAAGAGAAGTAAGCGACAAGGTGAACCAGGGCCTTATCCCGAGGTTGGCTGCTGCTTGAACTCATGGGTGGTTTAAGTACGAATCTGACAGTAACAAGCACTTGAAGGTGGCTGTGTCACTTCAGGAGAGGGTCCTCTCTTTGCTTTTGGGCCACGGGGCGGGAATATTAAGCACAAACCCCACCTCTGTAAAAACTCTCGCACTAAGGAGATGTTAATTCAAGTTTTATCCTTTCATTTTTCTAAGCTGTTCTCAGTACAAAGTGATATTCCTTCACATTTTTATAGTCTGCACCATGCTGAGCCCTAGCAGATAGCATTAGAATGCTGCTTTGCCTCAAACCCAGATAACAATCAACTGAACTCACTTTCTGCAAGTTTAAGAGGAAATCCAACTCCCTCGTACTGCCGCGTGAGCCTGCTTCCCAAACCCAGCGCTACACCAGCATTTCACGTTCCTGAGGGAGCTGAAAGGCTGCAGCGTGTTTGCAGAGGCTGCACTGCATCACGGTGTGCAATGAGCTCCAAGCAGCCACGGGAGGTGCCAAGTCTGGAGCCGGGGTGACCCGGCTACACACTGGTTTCACAGAGTGGTTCCTACCAACAGTCTACAGCTGGTGCTAGACCCACCTTTCACACTACCAAGGAAATGTGCTTTCTGTACAGTCATTTTATTTAAATCAAGTTAACTTTCTTTTTACACTAATGCCTCAGTGCATCCTTTAAAAGGAAAGGAAGTATTTTCTTTAAAAAGTATTTGTACATAAGACAACAAATCATAGAAATGAACACAGTAACATCAGCAATCCCTAAAACATGCACAGTTGTACGCTGAACTGCGGGGCGGCTCTAGGAGTAGAAGGGAAGAGGAAGGAAATCTTTCTCTAAGCTTTACATTCGATTAATACGATAACAGAAACGGATGCCAGTGAGCACGGTGCTGATCAGAACCACCGACACTTGATCTGATTACCCTTAGTTAAATTTCAGCCTAGCAGAAAACAAATCCAAGTCCGTGGACAAGTTTATAGACTTCTTTATCTGGCACCTGTTGGAAAGCTCCAAGGTCAGCGTAGACGTACACCAGGAGAAGCACATGAAGGAGCAGCAGTTTCGTGTGCCTCCAGGCCCCAGCCAAGCGCTCGAGTGGGGTCGCCACACGAAGCCTGCCCTTCCCACAGCTCAGCAGCTTCCACCCACCATCAGAAGCCATTTCTCTGGGCCCCAAAGCTGCAGCTTCCTCTGTAGCCCCCCTGATGCTTTTATGACATTTCCACTGGTTCTATTTCTTCGTTCAGAAACCAGCCTGCACGGTCCAAGCCAGCAGCCTCTGCTCCCCACGCCCCGAGCACCAGCAACTCGGGCTCGGCCCAGCTGGGGCAGACACGGAGCTCTCCCCAAGCAGGCAGAGCGGTCCCTGTCCCCTGATAGCAGCACAGCAGCAGCATACCTGATCCTCCTACATTTGGTTATTAGCCTTGGGTTTGGGGGTTGTTTTTTTTTCCTTTTTAGAGGAGCATGTGTTACTACGTCCTCTGAAAGAGCCTTTCTTCCTCGGACCCTAGAGAAAGTTACATTCCATCAGCTCCGACCTTCTGACCCTTCTCCCTCAGTTTTTAGCACACACCTTCAGAGCAGAAGCACAAGCAGCGCGTACCTGACACCTTATCAAGCCAGATCAACAGGTTGGCCCCCAATTTCACTTTAGCAAGTGATCACATTAGTATTCATTTTAGTCCACCCTCAGAAGAAGAGCAGGAGAAATAACGTGAGAAAGCAGATACGTTACTGCAACCTTAACTATATGCAACCATCTCCTTTACCGTACCAGTTCAGCCACATATCAAGGAGGGGGAGATGAGGATGAAGCGAGGATGAAGAGGCAGCCGGTTTTGAAATGCAGAGGTGACCTCACCCCCTTTTCTACCACCTGCAGAAAGGCCTCCAGCAAAAGGGAGGTTTCATACAGGGGCAGCACCTACATCTGACCCATAACGCCCTAGCCCCAAAACCATTCTGTTTATTACGAGTAGTAAACCTCTACATGTTGAGACACTGCAGAACCACATGAGGCCAGGTGTGCAGGGAGAGGCACCTGGATCTCCAATAATTGTAGAAAGTGGAAATTCATATACACCCATCTTGTCCCTCTCCTGTTAGTGGGGCTCAGTCCCCCCAAACTACCCTCAGCACCATCCTCGTGGGCAGGAGGGTTGCCAGCAGTACTGCTCTGCACCTGCACGCTCACGGTAAAGTACAAAGCTACACGGGTACACAGGCGAGCATGCACAGAGCCCTCCAGAGCCGGACGTGCCGCCCACCCAGCTGAGAAGGTTGTAGTTGGGACAGAAAAAGAAATAAAAAATAATAATAATCCCTTCAAGTAATTTAAAACAGCCCATCCTCGAGGTTACAGCTGCACAGAAGCAGTGACCAGCTGGGCCTGTTTGGGGAGATAAGGCAAAAAAGTCTCAAGTCCTGGAGGGGTGGAAGAATGAGAAGGTGTCAGTAGTGAAAGATTAAGAGTTATTCCATAGGTTGCTTCTTCACACTCCTGTGATTCTCATCTCCAAGTGACCAGCACCAGCTGCCTCCAGTTACTTCTGCACACAGCTCGGCCACGCAAGCCCACCACAGGCAGCCGACAGGATGATATAGATGATAACCTGGAGAAAGAAAACAGCCTGTTGAGTAGACAATTCTATTTCCATCGCCGGTTTGCTGCTGACTCAGCCCGGAAATCAAAACACAAGCTTGGAAACCCCAGGTTATCATCCAAACCCAAGATAACTTGTCAACAGCCCCACAGGACTTAGTGCCTCTTCCTCCACATCCTTGAAGCAACCTGGGGACAAGAAGCACTCTCCAGCAAAACATGAATGAGGCTTCAGCTGTGACAAAGCACTTCACACGTCTAACCCGCAGCGACACATCAGCAGATTCATATCCCAGCACTGTCTGCATTTATTACAGGCTGGAGGGACCCTGTCACACAGGAAAAAAGCTACGCCAAAGTTAAGTCACAAGATACCAACAGGACTGAGGCCTAAAAAGCCATAAACTCAATACCTGAGCTTCTCACGGAGCTGGCAAGGCAGCTGCCTACAACGGGCACTTAGAAGCGAGACAGAATTGCCTGGCAAGCTTTTCCTATTGCCTTGAAAAGAAAAGGTGCCTGGCACAGTGCTCCTCTCTCCTCCGCTCACACAGCACCATCGAAACTCTTGTTTTAGGACTAAGACCCTTCCAGGCACAGAGCTGGCTCTAAAGACAGCAACGCTGCCAAGTAGTTAAGCCTGACTTAAGAGCTCGAGGTTGCTGTGCCCCATACTTACAATTGATACAATGATGATGACGATGGTAAGCTTGAGGTTCTTCATACACATGGCTCGCGCAAGGTTCCTGCTGGTAGTTTTGAAAGTGACGGACTACAAGAGAAAGTGAAACAGCTAATTCACTCCTGAACCTGCTCCACAGGAAGCTGCATCCCAAGATTTCCCAGCTCCTACCTCCCTGCTAACCCAAACCACTGCCGTCACCTCCTCCAGAGCCACTTAACTCCTGCAGCGACACCAAAACAAAACTGAACAGGCATCAAGAGAAAAAAAAACCTCTCCTACACTACTCCAGGGACAAGATAAAGTATAAGGGTAAGTCCAGAACCAGCTGGGGATTGTGCATTCCCATGCTCAGCTTGGAAGAATTTTAATTCTGGTTGCCCTGTTCCAAGTCTCCTCTCTGATCCTGCAATTCCGCCTACTCAGAACAGGTTTTGGTCACCAGATGACTTCGAACACCCAACCAAGCTGCGTTAGGGCAACCGTTTTCACACACCCTTTCCCCAAACAGCTCACGCGAGGACATGCCTGCCAGGAGTAAGGCTGCAGCGCCCACAACAAGCCAACTCAGCAGCACACTCTGCTGGTTACGGTCAGGTTGTCCTCACAAAACCAGCTTTTGCAGGTCAGGCTGTGCCAAGCAGAACTGCAGCCCTATGATTTTGCCTTTAAACCAATTCCCAGGCTCAACCAACCCTCTGAACTCTGGGAGCGCGGGGAAGGACTATCTGTAGGTCTAGAGGCTTCAGCGCCTGCTTAAAAGGGGCTCTAGATGCTGGTCTTCACCCCCACTGCTCCCCGATGAGCACAACTGAGGCAGTAACGCTGCTTCCCCATCTCTTAAGTTCTTCCCCAGACTTACCGAATCCACGAGATTCTCTGTTTTGTCAATCAGCAACTCCAGCTTCTCTCCTCTTTGTGCCACAAGGTCTGGAGAAAGAGACAAACCCCCAAATCTGTAGGTGTAACCCCGGTGCAAAAAGCTGCTTCCAATACTCCAGCCCAGCTGCGAGCCAGGAGCTCTTGGTGGCAGCTTATTAGACATCAAGTGGTTCTCGGCCTTTCAGAGACCGCCAGGCACTTCAGGACCAGTCTCATACCACACAGGCTACATTTTAGGACTGACCTGACTCACTTGTGGTCAAGTCTAGCTCTAACCCTCTGTTTTCAAGTGGTCAGACTTGTCAAAACCCAGAGTCCAACGCACAAGAAAACTCAGAACTCTCGCTAACTCTCCCCACGGGACTGTCACCCTGGCTCAGAGGGGCTCCTCACACGTGGTGCCGAGGGAAGCCGGTACCTATGTTTCGAACCATGATTCCTTTAAGTTCATCGATCTGAGCTTGCGTCTCTGCCACCTGGTCAGTGCCCTTGCTCTCCGAGTGGTATTTCTGTAACAAATGAAAAGTCAGTGAAAGCAGGGACCCACAGCGTTGCACTTCAGTTGCTTATTTAGACAAAAAAAGGAAGCTCCTGGGCACTACGGAACAGCACCGACTTGAACGTGAGTAAACAGATTTATAAGTGGGTAGTAGACCAAAATCGGAGTTTCTCAGCCCCTTAGAGATCACACATGCCCACCTGCTCTGGCACTGCCAGAACTGCAAGGCAGCAGCTCCTCACATCAGAAGACCTTCAGGAAGCGTCTCTTTTTTCAGGATTATCTGTGTGCTGCACGTGGGTTGTAGCATGATCTCTGAGCTGCCATACGACCTCCATCCTCAGCCTCACACTAGTTAAACTCCTTAGGTTACAGGAATCACCCAGATAACAGCCCTGCTCTTGCACTCCGTGTCACGTTTGCTCCGCAGGGCTCTCATCTCAGTAAGGTTTTTGAGCCATTCGAAGGAAGAGCTTTCCGTCACTGCGTAACTTCTATTAGTGGATGCCTGGATTTCTATCAATGTGCAAAAGCTGAGGTAGGCAGCTCCTGTCGTGCTTTAGAGCAGTGGAAGGGCTGGGATTTTTAGAGGCACATCAACACCGTGGCTCTGAAGACTGCCTGGCTTTTCCGATAAGGCAATTCATTAAGGTTATTCCAGCCACGACAGCTCACAATGTCATGAGTCATCACCTCAGGTAGTTTCAGTCTCAAATAGCAAAGCCTGGTGGAGAAGAAAAACTCACTCCTATCGCACACAGGGAAGTTAATCTAATTTATTATGCACAATGCTGCTGGGAGCCACACTGGCATTATATTCATTGCCTTCTATCTGCTGCATAAGCCAAAGAACAGTTTCTGCAAAGAACTCTGCACGCCCCGAATCGCCTCTGCCAGCCGCTGCGGTGCCAGTGCCGACAGCTCCTTTCCCAAACTCCAACACGAACTTCAGGCAGCAACGGTGCGAGTCCGAAGACCCACCTCGGGCCTGGCTTCACCTGGGACTTTCAGTACCTCA
>NW_009708791.1:0-10196 GCF_000703405.1 Apaloderma vittatum | reverse complement strand
GAGGAGAACAGCAGCAGCACTAACACACTCCCCAGCCACAGCAGAGCAAATCAAGAACCTCCTACACCACATGTCCAGCACCAGCTGTAGCTCTCCCACAGACAGAGTGTGTAGAAGCTCTGAAAGCCAATATTCCAGGGATATCTTGTGTTTAATTTGAGGGAGGCCTCAAAAAAAACCCCCAGATCCCAAACCAGCACTGCTCAGCTTTCAAAGTTGTTTGTAGTCAATTAAGGACCCTTAAGTCTTCAACAGAGTTCAAAACACTCTCCTCGTAGGCTGCACAGCCTGAGGTTTTGCACACTAGTAACACTATTGATCATATTGATCACCAGGGAGAAGGGCCAACTGCAACACGAAGCTCAGTTTTGAAGCAGGCCAATCCCTGGGACAACTGCTCTCTCTTTTTCTCCTCCTCTCCCCCACAAAAAACCCTGTCCAGCATTGTCCTCGACACCACTACAGCCTCAGCTGAGAAGTGTGAGGTGAGGGTGCAATAGGCATTCCCCTCGCTTTGGTGAGACCCTCACACTTTTCATTGTGAGGTCTCTCTGGTACAAACAGTTAACGTGTCACTGTTAAGCCCAACCCGTTTTTACCACTGGAGTAGTGCAGCAACCCAGCTACAGGGTCAGCATGGGGAGAGCCTCCCCGGCTTTATACCCAGACTCAGCAGGGCGCTTCGGTTCCGAGGGAGAACATACAAGGAGAATTTCTGGGGAGAAATGGGAGGAATGCCACTGAGCAGCAGATCTCACCAGCTGGGCAGCCAAGACACTGGAGAACTCGCTGTTCATTGCATAGGGAAGGGCTGTCTGTGCTCTTGAGCCGTACGTGGTCTGAAACCTCTTCTTGATCTCATTCAGGAAGTTGAAGGCTCTGGAGCGTTCGAAATCCTGGAGGGAAAAGAGCAGACCACGTCCAGAGCTGTGTCAGGTCAGGAATAACGAAGCGTGCAGGGCACAAAGCCAGCTGTAGAGAAAATTATCAGCTCTTAACAGGCATGCTGCCCGTAACGGCCCGGGATTTCACTGGTTATCCCGGGGTCTGAAGACCAGCCAGGTTTCAGTCTCAGCTTCCTGGACTCTGGTTGGCAGTGGGGTATCCCCAAGTCCTAATTCTGTGCCTGGTACCTTTTTGCAGTGAGGGAGAAGTTTTTGCTTCAATGCTTCCAGAACCGAGGAGTACGATGCCTGTTCCACTGACAGTTAAAGGCCAACCTCTACATCTAGGTCCTGCCACGCTGGGGCTGCTCAGAGAGAAACCAGGCAAACCCAAGAACTTAACCTCAGAAACTATTCACAGGCATTTGAGTTTCAGGCTGAGACTTTGAAGCTGGAACTGATGTGAATGAGAATACGAGCAGTAGCTCCGAGGGGGAAAAATGACCCCTCAGATTAGCACCCACTATTGATTCGCTTTGGGATACAGACACACAGAAAGGTCAAAACCTGCAAAAAGCCTGTCTGTGCAATCGCTGCGACCAAAATACTTACGTCATCTGTGATGCAGAGGTATATAATCCTGTCTTGGCAGATGTAATGAAACAGATAACTGCAGAGAAGAAAAGAAAAAAGGAAAAAGGGTCATTTGGAGCTGCCACAGGACTAACCTTCTAGAAGACGCTACTGCCTGCAGGGCCTTCGAGGGCTGGGGAAGTAGAAGAGCAAATTCCAGTTATTCTACAGGAAATCACAGAGATGCCAACACATCCCAGGCGCCTTTGTTCAGGTAAGAGTCTCCATTCCGATAAGCTACACTGAATTAGAGACCACCTCCATGACAAAGAACCACTGACCTCACGTACTTCACAGCTCAGCCATAACCCTGTGGGATGCTTAGTTCCCAAACAACTTCGGTTCCACATCCTCCACCTATTTACTTGTAAAAACCAAACCTCGACAGGATGCCCGGGGGTAGAATTGATGTCTAATCCTAATCAAAGCGCATCCAAGCATCCACATGTGACGAGAGCTGCAGTTAACTGGAGTGCCCAGTTAACTTGAGCGACCCTTGCTGGTGCAGGGACTTGGCTTCGTTAGTCTCGGTTGTGCGACTGCTGGGTCGTGCTGCCTAACAGGCAAAAGCAACCGCAGCAGAAAACAAATGAGAGAGAACAATCATCAAGCTCAGCAGGCCTGACTCATGTGGCTGGGTTAA
Organism: Apaloderma vittatum; assembly: GCF_000703405.1. NCBI lineage: Eukaryota > Metazoa > Chordata > Aves > Trogoniformes > Trogonidae > Apaloderma > Apaloderma vittatum. The sequence continues at coordinate 8,036 of NW_009708791.1, read as the reverse complement.
CTATTCATGTAAAGTTGCCTTCGGTGGTGCTGAGCAAACACAGATGTCAGTTAAATGCAAACCCTGGTATGCTGAAAAATGCTACAAAATGGTTCAAAGCAATGTTTTCCTATCAAAATTAAACCAAGCTGTTATTTTAGACCCACCAGAAAAAAAACCCAAATACACCACGGCTTGTCTGCAACTAAACTCAAACCAGAGCTGACCACAGCTTTCTACATTAACTCACTGGCTTTAGCTGTGGGGGTTTTTTTATTACATTTGTCCCCCCAGCACCATTTGATGCTCCAGTAGGTGAAAACGTGTGTGTGAAAATATTCAATTCCCCCCTAAAGAGATGGCCAAGAACTCTTCCCTCCCCTCTCCTAGAGGAAAGGCAGGTTGGCAGATTCTGCCCAAAGAGGTGGTTGTCCAAATGACAGAAAAAAAAAAGCCAACAGAGGACTTGTCCGAAGACATTGCTCTTAGCAGAGGAGACGCCCTCACGCTGAGCTCGGTGCCCAGAGCTGCAGAATGGCACCTGGGGTTCCAACAGCGTGATGCAAAGCAGAACAACCACAAACTGCAGTGATCTTCTGCAGCATTTGTTACATCCTCATGAAGGAAACAGTGAAGAGCAAAACACCGCACACCTGACAGCACGCGCTGCAACCGTCGATGCATCAGTCACTTCCCTCTGTGCTCCCCCTCGCCAAAGTCAAACCAGTCCCAATCACAATTCCAGTTTTCATCTATAAAACTCAACTTTGTAGTTGGCCGAAGAACACTCAAGCAAAGTTAAAAGAAAAGCAAACAACTCCACCTTTAAAATTACAGTAGGTAAAAAAAAAAACACAACAAAAAACAAAAAGAGATTCAGCATCCAAAGTACTTTAGACCACAGGGCAGGCAGCTTCCTCACAACACTCTCCTGCAGGGACTTCTGGTGCTCCCAGACAAGGAAAGGACATGGGAAGCCTACCCCAATTCCTATTTTTTGTATCCTCAGGCAGCCAGAACAGCTTTAACACAACAGCTTGGGCAGCACGGAGAATCCAGCCATGCTGCCAATTCCACAGGCAGAGCTGAAGCGAGGTCCAACGCTTCTAAATTTGCTTTCTCCACTGTTGGTGTTCCAGCACAGACTTACCTACTTTCCACGGGCAGTACGTCAGCACAGTCTCAGGCGGTGTCACATCTAATCCCTTCATTCCATCAACACGGACTGTTCAGAGATCTGTACAAGCCCGGGAAAAGTTCATCCCACAGCCTGGATCTGCAGGAGCTCAGGATGACCCTTTAACAGCTGCCAGCACAACTGAAAGCAACCAGGATCCACAAGAGATCGGAGAAGGGTTTTACCTAAAGCCACGCTCAAGCCTCAGAAAAGCCTCCACAAGCCAAATGCCAAAGACTCCAGTGGTTTGATACCCACTGCTGAGCACCCTCCAACTCGCTTCAGAGTTGTATAAAAATAAAAAACTTGATGTTGTACCAACTGCCTTGGTGCTTCCTGCTTAACCTAAATTCCAATCCTGGTTATGCTGTGAAGTTCTGGGGGAAAAATCTAGCTCCTGAGCTGCCTGCACATTCAACAGGCAAACACAGCCAGAGGCGAGCCTGGCCTCACTCCACATATTTCTCCCCTCGTGCACGTTCACTCGTCTCTCCTCCCACGCCCAAGAGAGAAGCGTCACTCACTTCCCATGGGAATAGGTCAGTTTGTTGTTTTCAGATGGAATTTTCGCCAGGATCTGCTCTGTCACCTCCAGGAAGTTTCCTCCGCACCAGGCGTGTTTGGCAAGGATGGTCGTGCCCCTGGCCACGACAGCAAACAGGATGGCCATGACGTCCCGCTACCTGCAAAGAAAAGCGCGGCAAGAATTAGACTCGTGTTCTTTGCCACAGAAAGCATCGTCATCTGAACAGTTTTCTCTCAGCCCTCAGCGTAACGGGAGGGAGGGGTAAGCTCGTTCAGTGCTTCAACAGGACACCATTACCAGAAAGCTTCTCTCATTGCTCCTTTTAGGTTCTGTTCAGAATGACAGCAAGACTACGAGAACTTCTAGAAGGCTTTTCTTATTGCAACTGCCCGCTGTCCTACAGTCAGCGGTCCCATAGGCTGCCTACCTTGCTCCCACCTCGACTTCTAGCTGGGAGGACATTCTTTTGCTCTCCAGCTGATGCTTCAGTTTGGGTTTTTTCTTGCTTGTTATCGAAAATGCTCCCTGCAACCAGCAAGCACCACTTCACAAAGGAAGGAACTGCCTCGCAGCTCCGGTAAGGGCAGCTCATTGTACAGACCAAGCCCCTTGACCCCAGCACATCACTGTTGAGGGGCAAGGCCTTGGCTTTGATTGCTATCAAACCAAGGGAGAAAAGCCTGCTGCTCGCGTTGAGCCACACCACGCACATCCCCTTTTAATGGTCTGGAGACACTCGCCAAGCGTGTGTTGCCCCGGGACTTGTGTACCAGCATGTGACCTGCTCTTCCCAGGGTGACACAGGCATGTTTGCAAACCCATTACCCGCAGCAACACGCCGCTCCTCCGAGCTAACATTCTCGCCCGCGTATCGAACTGGACAGGTTACAGTGTGCAGGCTCCAGAGCTGGCAAAACATGCCTGCTGTCATATGGAGAGACACACTTAATCAGATCAAGTATCATCGCGTTAATCTACTGACAGATCCAAGATTTAACATGTGAAACCACATGTCAGCCCACAGCTGTGGCATCTGCTCGGCTGATCCAGCACATCCACAAGCTTCTTTTCTGCTTAGGAAAGGCTTAGGAGGACTTTTGACCCTGCAAAACCCAAAAAATCTCATTTTTCACTTTGCACTTGACTGCTCTTGTATCGCCTTGCCTTGTTTTGCATCTACAAACGTCTGCACTCTGGCTGGAGAGATCACATGTGCCTCTTGCAGTGCAACCCAGCAGCTCAGAGACCTCTCTAGACATCAGTCCGGCAGCAGAGAAGTGGTGATTTGGCTTCGGGATCTGAAGACCTCGGGCAGAAAGACTGACCATCAGCTGTGCCCAGCCAGACTTTCCACCCCTCTGGCACTGTCCACAGCGACCTATCGATCTCTGCCACATCGGGGCTTGGTCCTACCAAGCGCTGTGCGGGCAGATCTGCCCCGAAGAGCTCGTATTTCCTGTGAACCGACGCACAAAGCATCACAGCAACAGCGGGAGAGGAGGAATGTGGAGCTGTCAGCAAGGCTGTGAGGTTGGGATACAACCCCTGCCCCACCGCAGTGGGGCTCGCTCGGTCACTCCACGCTTGACAGATTCAGCTTGGCTGGCAATAATCAGGTCCTCTCTCCCAAACCTGCCCCAGGTTTAGGAGCTCGACATGGGAGAAGCAAAAGAATAAGTTTGTGGATTTACTTGGAGAATCGATTCCACAGCTATTCGGAGCCAGCACTGCCAAAGGGAACAGAAGGCCAAGGATGAGTGTGGGGCCACAGCAAGAGGTCTCGAAGGACAGTGCTTTGGAGCAGAGCGCTCAGCCAAGCACACTCGAGAAAAGCTGAAAAAGTGAGAGAAGTGGCAGTGAAGGGGAAGGGAGAACACACCTGCCCAAGACTCGCACCCTGCAGACTCCCGTTCCCAGATAAGCTGTTCTCCTTCGCTCTTCCTGACCGGTAACACAACAAGAGGGCAGCGCCGGCCGGAGAGTGAAGAAGCACCAGAGCACTTGGCAGCGGTTCCCCGAAGAGTTTTGCTGCTTTCGCTTCCTCCCGGCCTAACGCTGGCACTGCCCCGCACCCCGCGTGGGCCCCTTCGCGTCTGCCGAGGGCACGGGGACCCCCCTGGTGCTGCTCTGCTTGGCTCACTGCTGTTCCCAGAACAAAGGCAACCCACTGCTGCTTGATCTGACGGCTTCCCTCGTCCTCACTGACTGCGTCCAAGCACTCAGGAGTGACTCGGGGTTTGCTCCCCTGCCTCGCCCCCTCCCTTACAAATCGAGCAAGCTCCACCTCAGTTCAAGTCGGTGCAAAGGGGTGACAAACAAGTTCGGGTTTGTTCCCTCCCACAGTCACAGGTGTGTCGGCTGGCAGGCTCACCGCTGCCCTCTGACATCACACCCGTCAGCACTGCAGGAGAAAAAATAATCAATTCTTCTACATCTAAGATGGGATCCTTAATCACAAGGACAGATGGCGCTTTCTGTGGTCAATTCGATAATGTCTGTGTCCACCTGAGGACTATGGGAAAGCAAGGGTTTATCCCCTTATGCATGAAGGAAACTCCCAGCGCAAGGGGACCTAAGGAGAAAGAATATAAAACAGAGCAGAAAGTCGTGATTGCTCACTCGCTGTGATACAGAAATGAAAAGAAAGTTCAAGAACAGGTCCCGGCAGGAGGAAGTAACTCCTCACACAATGCATCCTCTGAAGCTCGTTCCCACGTGGTATCATGCAGTAAGTGAATTCACAAGCTGAGAAAGTAACTGCCAAGTTTACGGAGGAAAAGAATCGCTATTAAACAAATATCACCCAGCAGCTGCTCACCAGAGCCCAAGAGTTTATCATGAGTTTCTTCTGCTCTTCCCTCAGCATCTCACCGGTCACTGCCGAGCCAGACCTACCTTTGCTCTGATTCGACGCAGCCATTCACAACCCTGAGAACTGCTCACTCCACACAAGTTTTGTCTTTCTTTTTTTCCCCCAGGGAGAAATACTATGACTGCGAGTAAGTAAATACCTTCAGGCAGCAAAGCAGGTGGCCCACCAAGTCACATCCACCATCCCGCCCCAGTCCAGGTTGGACTGTCACGGCACTCAAGCCTCAGGGCTGCTCGTGCTCAGCCCACTGCTCTTCTCCTGCAGAACTAGTATCACACAAAGGCCTAGGGAGTCCCAGCACTCCCAGTTTGGAGCAGATGCCTTAAAAGAGTTTGAAAACGTGCTCCAAGGCACCCTGTCTTCTCCTGCAACGTCTGACCTACCACGACCATGACGTGACAGGCCTGGCCACGTCTCTCGCAAAGCCTGACCACAACCTCCTCCTTCCAGCGTCTCTGAACCGGCCGGCCCAGATCACATCTCACGGCTGCAGGTGTCGCAGAGCTGCTCCACTACAGAAACGCCAAACTTCCTTCCAGAAAGCTGCACTCAGAGAGCCCCCGGACTGCTCCACCTGCACATCCACAGACCACTTGGGGGTGCTCCCAGCACCGAGCTCTGCCACATCCTACCACAGCAGACTCACAGGGCCAACCTAGCAGAGCTCGCTTTTTATTTTTTAAGCCAGCCTTAAATTGTTGCATCAACCACACGGTAATTGCGTTAAAGCAGGGAAAGCAGTCACAGATTCCTGTGATATTTTGCTACCTCTGAATTAAAAAAGCTGCTTTCAGCTCTTCAAAGCACAGTGCTAGATGTGCAAGCCTGAGGGTCACACAGCAAGACTCACCTACCTCTAGTTAAACAGACCTGGAGAGACCAAAAGCTTTAGCCTGATCCTCACAACTTCATCTGAGATCGGAGCATCTGGATGTAGCAGTGAGCTGAAGTAGGGATTACTCAGAGCTAAAACATAAAGGAATGAGTAAACTCCTTAGAACCTTCCTGCAAGAGCCCTTATCCCCACCTGAAAAAGCTGGAGCAGAGGAGAAGCCAGGCAAACACCACGTGTACAGACAAAGATCAAACAAAACTAAACCTTGGATAACTTGAGTCAAACGCTTATCACACCAGAGAAAGGGGCAGCCACACAGCAGATTCTGATCTTGACAAAAAGAAACGATTAACTGCCATGCAACTGCCATGCAACCGTTCCAAGCTTCTCCTAATTAAAGAGACAGCAGCTCACTCCTGTCTGACGAGGCTACAGAAAGCACAAACATTGTTCCAGCCAAAAAGTAATACTTGTGGCCCCAAATAATAAATAATTCAACTGTCCAGTCCTTCACAAGTGTTCCTTAGACTCAACCCCTACCCTACACCTTATCTTTGATTCATTTAGCCAGCAGATGCAAAATACACTTTATTCTGCTCTCTACTCACTCGACACCTGATCTCTTCAGGTGCTTCAGTTTTCCTAACAACAGGGAGTCCAAGTCAAAGACTTTGGGAACAGTTACAACAGCACGCCACTCCGCAACACCACTAACTAAACCAAGAGGAATTTGTTACACGATTGTGTTCCCTCAGATCCACCCAGGCAGTTGTCTGTGGTGTTTCGGCTGGCCCAGCGACCGAGTGGGGACTGGGGGGGTGTGCTACGATGCCGGGTCACAGCCAGGAATAAACAAACACGACTGAGCCTCCTGAGCAATCCGGTGACCGCCAAGTATCACGAAACCAATCTCTTCACATCGCAGTCACTCAGGCAGGACCAACAGAAAGGAGCAGTTGCCGAAATAAAAACATCCCAACACAAACCCTGCGCAAAGCCAGCGACTAACCTCAGAACTGCGAAGCTCACACAAGCAACAAGACACCTCAGTTCTCAGAGCAGAACAACTCCGGGTTCAGCCCCAGGATTATAAAGTGGTTCAGACAACTGAAGGCCTCCGTTCTTTTCACGCTGGGTACCGGCGGCACTCACGGCAGCCAGGCGCGCGTTCAGCAGCGCCACGAGTAGGTGACACTCGCTCACACCGTGGGCTCTCACGGTCCTGCAGCAGCAAGGAAACCCCCCCCGCCGAGCTCACGGTGCCCAGCCTGGGTTAGGACACAGCAGCCACGAACCTGGCAGCAACACCTGCCCCCAGCTCTGAGCAGAACGGATTAAACAAAGTAAAACAGATTAACAGAGCATGTTTCTCTGTATAACCAGCCCTGTAAGACTCATGTGTTGCTTTTGTTAGGGATACAAATCTATTCAGCTGCTGGCGAACATCTCACAAGTTACAAGAGAGTCAGGAATTAAATCTATTTAAATCAACCCCTTTGCAGAACCTAGAGATCACAACTGTTTTCTGCCTAAACTTACAACACCGAACGGCTGAAAGCAGCCAAGATGAAATCTTCCCAGAAGAAAAACCCACTCAGAGATATCAGGGAGGCCTTGCAAGGAAAAGCTTCAAATCAGGAGAGGAAGGAGGAACAGGCTGAACTCCTCAGGCACACAGAAAACACCACAGATCCAAAGAGCTCCTGAAGCGGTGCCAGAAGCACTTGGCAGCTCACAGAGGCCAAGTATCGCATCGGGATCACGGCGGCTATTTCCTCACTGCAAGTCACGCCGGGCAAGTCTGTGATTCTGCCTGAAAAACCTGCAGCATCTTTAAAGGACGTCAGAAACGCAGCCTCAGTCCTCAACGTGATCTTTAAACCTTCGGCGGGGATGACATATTATTTGCAAGCAAGGGACCGAACAACTTGTTTGCTGCTCTGGCTTCACTGAAGATCTGGAAGGAGCTGTGGGATGGCAGTTAAGGAGCAAACCCAGAAGACTGCCCACCTCTGTCAGAAGTGCCACAGGAGACTCGTCAGTCCCTCCTTGCGACGGGAAGACTCACAGCCTCAGTGCCAAGGGGCGACAGAGGAGGCTACTGCTTATTTTTCCAGAAATCCTCTTCCCAGAAAGCAAAAGGGCATCACGTTAGCACTGGCCTTAACCACAAAACAAGGTGTTGCAACCCTGCAAGTTGCAAACTGCCTGGCTGCAATAAGAAAATCGTTTTAAGGACAGTGACTTCAGCAAGAAGTGGCCTAGAATTCCCCTTAACCCTTCCTTGGCACCTACAAGTTACTGTGGCTTAAAGGACACCCCAGCGCTCAGCCCTGGAGTTTATTTGTTCCTTTCCAGCCCGAGAAGCGTGACATCCACGCAGTCAATTCGCACTCCCTCTCTGCCCGCGCGGCTTTACCAAAGCCACCTCCGCTTCATCAAAAAGGAAAGAATAATTCAGTTTCTCTTCCAGTTTCTCTTCCAGGCCCATCGCCCTTCCTGAAGGCAGTGGAACGTGGGGGGTACAGAAATCAGTCGATTATGGAACAAGCTGCTCTCCAGAGAGGTAACACCCCAAAGCAGCCCCAACTGTTTATGCAATTATTTATCATTGTCCAGCCTTTAAATCATCCCCCGCTCCGCCAAC
>NW_009708790.1:15089-26582 GCF_000703405.1 Apaloderma vittatum | reverse complement strand
AACCTCCACCCATTTGCTTTACTGCAGCTCTCTTCAGACTCTAGAGAAAAGTGGGGTGAATAAACTGCAGCATGACTCAAGTCAAAAATAGGATCCTCTTACTTCCTGACTTAATGCTTCCCCTGCTTCATAGCACCAGTCGATCCTTCTCAAATGCCAGTTGTCACCTATAAAAAAAAATTCAAAACTAATTAGCCAGTAATGCTGTTTTGAAAATAACATTGCAAACCTCTTAATAAGGGGTAAGAGATTCTTTTGCTTTTTTTGTTTGTTGTTAAAAAACAAGCACAATTAAACTTTTTCATTTGACTCAAATAATTGAGGAAAATGCACTTTACTCTTTGCAAGGTACAAAATTTGACTTTCATAACTAAAAAAACCAAGCTCAGAAGGAATCTCATAAATAAACTCCATGGGGAAAAAAAAGAATACCTTGCAGGCTTTTTAAACAACACGAATATCAAAATACCCTGATGCCTGACATTTCTTTGATGAAAACAGCCAGATCACAAATCTCTACACAAGGCCAAATTCAACTGTTCAAAAATGTGTAATATAAAGTAAAGCAATAAAAACAGAGCCATTGTTTCTTGGCAGTAAACCTACGCTACAGGGAAATGAAAAAGGTTAAGTTTATTTCAACATAGTATTAACTACTTCAACTCATACATACAAGTACACAAGAGCACAGTATTTAATTTTCAGTTGGGCTACTCAGTGGATATTCTGACAGTAATGTCTTTCAGGTGAACGTTTATGATTTTCAGGGCATGCCTGAATTTGCAATCATTGCTCCACTGTAACACAAATTCAATATTCAAGGAATGTTTAGAATAAAAGCTGGAAAACAGTGCTCCTGGCTCCTTCCTCACTATCAGCATCAGTGGAAGAGTTGCTCAGCCAGGAAACTGGTGTGTCATGGTAGTGCTGTCTCTATCTCCTCCTTAACCCTCAAGCAAAAGCTTAGTAACACGTACCTGCTACCTCTCAGATTCTCAAACAATGGCCAAACTGTGAGCTCATTTTGAATCATTTGGTTTTGCAAAGCGACCAAAAATTATTTTTTACAGTTAATCTCACGTAGTGCTTCCCACTACAATAGAAAATCTTGTCAAAGCAGCCAAACAATTCCACCTGCACATGCACCCAAGAAAACAGTCAAGCAGTTGTGGATTTTGCTGTATTTTGATTAAATAAAGACTGAAACTGATTTTCAAGAGGAACTGCACAGCCAGCTTCTATCAGAACAAGGCAGTAAGTTTAAAATTCTTTCCTCACATTACAACAACACATCTATCATTTTAACAACAAAATTGCAAGCTTTATGGGCAACAAGAGCTGTCTTAGAAAACTGGAAATCCCTTTTAAGAAAACATTAAATAACAATACAACTAACCTGATAATCCAGCTTTTTCCAGCATTAAATTTAGACACTGTAAAAAAAAACCCAATATATGGTGAGACTTGTCTCAATGCAGAGGCTGGGAAATACAAAGTTTTCAGTAAGTCTACACTATAATTTTCTAAGATAAAAACCAAGTGGCTGATTCCTGGTCAGCTCCTATAATCTTTATAATTATACAGACATGGTGTATTTGAGCTACATACTAAACCTGACAAGTATGGGATTGTTTTCACAGGTAAGAAATTTACTACACTGAGTCAGCTTTCACAAACTGTTTAAAAAAAAAAAAAAAAAAAAAAAAAGGCAACACACTCTCTGATGTCAGTTTGTTGCTTTACCCAAAGAAAATCTGTCCCAGAGTTTGAAGATGCACATTTCAGAAATCAAACCTGCAAACTCAACGCATTCCAGCCACTACTCGTAGATGTCGGCACTCTGTGCCAGAAGCCTGGACTGTCAATACCAAGAACTGCTTCCTTCACACTGGCACAGCTCCTCCTGACACCTCTCACTCAAATTCTGCACATTCAGAGCCGGATGAACTACAAGGACCTGTGTCAGGCTCTGCCATGACTGTGTGTCACGCTGAGGAGTGCTGTGTATAAAAGGAGGGGCTAGCCAGGCCCAAAGCAGTCAACTATGCTCATCCTTGGGGGAAAAAGCAAGGATGTTACTTTACTACTTGGTCAAAGATGAAGGCACTCCTGCCCACTGGCCTTCTGGAGTTGAAGCACTTCCTCTGCCTCAGTATCTCCCGGTGACCAGAAGTGACGCACAGATATAAAGTGAAGCTCTCCAGGAGCAGCAGACCTGGGCCAGGCACGACAAGTTTTTGACTTACCTCTTTGACAGAGGCGGTCTCTTCCACAACTATTTCCATTTCAGAGCTTGCATTTTGGTCAACGATAAAATATAAGAAGAGCTAAAAAAAAAGCAAGTACAATACATGCTCTTTATCAAAGTATATGCACATCAAAGCACAGAAGTTGGACAACCACAAACAGATGAATGATAAACAATTTACCCTTAGTCATAGGAACTATAGTAACAGTTCATGTATATGCTCTTGGCTTCTGCAACTGAAGCAAACGGTGTGAGCCCTCAGGCTGATATGGGTAATTCTCTGCATCACCAAGCATTTTTTCTCCCATGCCATTACAAGGGTAAAAAAAAGAGGACTACATGAAATACTGGGAAATGTAAACAAGGCAGAAAAGTAGCACAAGACTTTCAGTCTCAGCACTACTATACCTGAGTGGAAGTTGGAGCTTTCCCACGGCACAGCCCTAGCAAGCTTCCCATTTTCAGTTCAGCTTCCTTGACAGTATAATCCTCAGGCACTTCAGAGAGGACAAAAACATAGAGAAAAATCATAAACTGCTGCTTCCTGAAAACATCTGCTCTATTATGCTGTTCTTTAGAGTAAGCTAAAGATGTTCAGTGACATTTACAGAACTGGAATTCCACACTGTTGACATCAGATTGGTGAGCCTCCTACGACGAGAGCAAAGCAACGTTTGTAGAAGAGTTCCTCCCCACTGTCTCTTGTATATGGGGAGACACATAGAATTTAGAATTAGACAGTTAGAATTAGAATTTAGGTTGGAAGGCATCTTCATAGGTTTTTTGGTCCAAACCCTCACTCAAAGAAGAACCATCTCTGAACTCAGATCAGTTCCCTCTGGGCTCTTTCCAGTCAAGCCCTGAATACCTCCAGGGCTCTTCCAGCCTTCCAGGGCTTCCCTGTCTATTGTTTGTCCACTCCCAATGTGAATTCCCTTCCCTCCAGGACACCACCTGGAATTTTTCACCAAAACCTGTGTCTGCTGCCTCTGATGCTTTTTATGCGGTCCTCTGAGAATAATCTGGCTCTACCTTCTCTATAGATCCATGTTAAGAAGTTAAAGATGGCAATTATCCCTCCTCTCCCCCAAGCCTCTTCCTCTCAGGCTGGAAGAATTCAGCTTCCCTCTCCTTTCATTTATTCTGGCTCCCTGGGTGCTCCCCTTCGGACTGGCTCGAGTTTGGAAGGGTTTCTTTATCATGCTGGGGAACCCTCAAAATAGACACAATACTCCAGAGGTTGTCTGATGAGCACTGAAAGGAGAGGAATTAACCTCTCCCTGGCTTCCTGGCTGTGTTTTACTAATGCAACATACTAGCAAAATAGCAAAGACACAGAAAATGTTTCCCAGCAGGCACGAAGATGATCTGCTCAGTTTCTCACCTCTGCCCCACCTAAACGAGAGGAGGAACTTCTTTATTTTGAGGGTGACAGAGCACGGAGCAGACTGCCCAGAGAGGTGGTGGAGTCTTCGTCTACTGGAGTCTTTCAAAACCTGCCTGGACACGTTCCTGTGTGACCTACCCTAGGTGATTCTGCTCTGCCAGGAGGATTGGACTAGATGATCTCTAGCAGTCTCTTCCAACACCTAACATTCTGTGATTCAAGTCTAACCTCTAGCTTTGTATTAGTACTGTTAAAATACAGTAAAACTGAAAAAAAAACCCAAAACACAAGCCACACAACTGTTTCAGTTAAGTCTGGAAATAAGTGGAGTTAAGTGTGTGGACGTCTCCCAGTAAAGAAAGAAAGGAAGCTTAAAGTTTCCCAATTGAACTTCTAATAGAACCATGAATAAATAAATTTACCTGGAGAAAGAAGTTTCCCATTTCCACTAACAGGTCTAAGACAGCTGTCATTTGCTGTAACAAAAAGGGCAGCAAAGAGAGACAGACGCATTAAGTCATTCAAATGAGAAGAAATTTGGCTCAGAGCTTCAGACAGGTAACACGTTAAAGATTAATGACAACAACAGGTTTATTTTAGAGGCCTCCTCAAGTTACTGTATTAAAAGTACAATTGAAGAGATTCCTAGAGACTTTGTGAAAAGTTTAGTTTTCATCATTTCAGTGTCACAGATTACGTTCTCTTTGAAGGCAGCTGTTAACCACAATCATTAAAATACTACAAAGCGACCAATTGCTTCCAAAGGTAAAGGGATCAACAAAAAAAATTAAAGAAAGAATACTGGAGTGTTTTAAAGAAAGGAATAAGGTTAAAAAATATTCTTCAATTCTGAGCATAGTACTTTGGTAAGAGACTATGATTATAGCTCCTCAAACAGCTTCTGAAAAAAAAGTGTCGTAAAATGTATTCTAATCAAGTCTTACACTGATCTATTTCATTTAAGCTAGAAAAAAATAATTTTCTTTAGTATTAGATGAATTTTAAGTCCTTTGCACCCTCTTTCCTTCAAAAAGACCTCCTAATAGCAATGGATTTGCTATTTGGAATAGGCTGATGCAAAAAGCAAGAAGCCGCCCAGTAAATTCCAACATTCTCAGATCTAAAAGTAAAGCATCTGGACACTTACCTAGTTCTTCCTCTAGGCGAAGCTCCCGTATTGCTTTCATTTTGATATCTGACATGACCTAAAAGAAATCAATATTACCACCTCCAATACAGAATGCCAGTAACACATCTACTGTTCAAATGTCAGTCCACAAGAGGCAGCCTTCACCTGAAACGCATCACAGTTACGTTCTTATTCCTGTTAACGCTATACACAGCTAAGAAAACATTTCGTTAACATTATCATACCAAATATGATATAATATATAACAAATAAATGGTCTTTAATTTTTTGATTTGACAAACGACTAGTATTTCACAAGTGGTAACACTGTGAGCAAAAGTACGCAGTACTTCCTATTTTCTCTAACGCCAGAGAAGCCCACCCCTCAGGGAAACCCAGCATTATTTCCTATCTTATTTTGAAAGCAAGAAGTAACACTTTCCTCCTCCTTTAGGTTTTGTTTACTGACATAGTCCCAAACATACATTTACAGGATGGTCCAAATGACAATAGTTTCACACTAAAACACGCTAATGTGGACTGCACTGGTTTAAGTTATTACACATCAGAGTATTCCAGTAACGGTAACTGAGTTACACACTACTTTCACCACTGAAAAACATCAGCCCCAAGGCTAAATCCACTCCTCATTAATTAGTCCAAGTGCACCGGCCAAGCGTGGCAGGGACAGCCTGTGTTACATCCCTGAACAATCACGGTTCTTACTGTTTCAATCGTGGCAGTAATTTTAACGTTTTTCTCGTCATCATCCATCCCGCAGAAGCTTTTAACTTGAAGCCAGCTGATGTCATACGTAAAAGCAGTTAAATTGCCGCTTGACACGTTCACAAAGCTGTAAGAATGAGCAGTGCAAGATGGTCAAAAGCAGGAAAGTTACACATTGTTTGGACTAGATCACTACATACTACATAGCCCGCAAAGCGGTAACACCTAGATTATTAATAGTGATGGTATGTCACAGGGCAAGAGTCAGAGGCCTCAGGCAGCATCCAGGCACCTCTGGGCTGGTGAGTAAACCAGTAAAAACCCTCAGTTTGTTAACTGGCTTTCAGTAAGGCCTGAGCTTCTGAAGGCACTCTGGAGACTAAGTCACTTTCTGAGGTTGGATTTAAGGCCTCTAGGAAAAACATTGTAAAAAAAAAATATTGCAAAAGCATGTCTAGTCATAACTCAAGCTTGTGATTCTCTCTCTCTGCTACTGTATATAAACACAGAAACAGTTTTTGGTGAAGAGCCCTCTCACTGGTTGATTCAATCTCAATTTTCAGTACTGTTGCAATCCGGAAGTCAGAATTTACGTAACAAGCACATAGAGTCTCTGGAAGCAGGAACCTAACCTCAAGGATATACACTTGGAAATGAAAGAAGACCAAAAATTTGTCCCTGATAAATTCAGATTCAACTGGGAGATTCAGCAGAACTGCATACTCTTCTGATACTGCTCTGTTCTCTCATCCCACCAAGTCCCTTGGAGAATCACACAACTCAAACCTCAAAAATTCACATTATGCCAAAGATGTGCAGCACACAGGGCACAAGTTGTTCTAAGTTTTTCCCTTCCGAAGTCAAAGGATGTGACAACATCTGAGCTTCAAGAGCAAAGAAATATCTAACAGTTGATACATGCCTCCAAAACTAAAATCAGATTACATTATCTTTATTCAAAAAGCTCAAAGTGACAATTAGTTAAAAGAACATATAGAGCTAGCAAAATTTTGACTAAAAAAATTGTCTTTTTGTTTAATTACACTTGTAATCAATATGATTACCTCTGGTCATGGCTGTCTAAGACAAGTACTGAGCATCCATCCGTGAGACCAACACTTTTAACTGTTTCCTTCATATCTTCTTCAAGAAAAACTTCCCAGTCCTTGGCTTCTTTATCTGGTCCTGACCCATTCTTCAAGATGATTCCTCCTGACGGTGCCAAGGCTCTGCGCAGATCACCCAGTTTTGTGCTGCACGAAAAGACGTGCTGCGATTCTGTAAAATGCTGACCCTTGCCTCCTTCGTTGTACTCCGCTAAACGAAGAACGTTGATGACCACAGGTTCATGAGCAGGGCCTGTCATCACCTTTGTTCCACCGACCTGAGGTAAGGAACACACGATCTATGCAGTGGCGATAAAATACAGGAAAGACTGGACAGCAATAAATGACAGCAATAAAATTATCGAGACAAAAAGATGGACTCTTTCACCTCAATTAGAAATAAAGCATCTTGGACCAAGTGCCTACTGAACAACTCCAACGTGTTGGGAAGAGAAAGCATAATGCTAAGGTCTGTTCCAAGTCTGCAGATACAGTAAATGCACTGGTAACGGTAGCTGGGAAACCAGTGGACACTTGGTGTCCATCAGATTAAGAACAGAGAAATTTAGCCCCTCAGGATATTAAAGAACTACCTAAAAGTGTGACTGAGGCAGATCAGGAGTTAAGATTTTAAAATCTGGCCTTTCTCATATTCAACTCAGAAAAAGTTCCTTGCCAAAAAAAATTTAATCACACAGTAAGCTGGAGTAGTGAAGACCTTACTAAAAGTATAACAACCCTGTTACTAGATGTTTTCTTTTGTTTCTAGATTCTTTTTTTTGATAAATCAGAAAGAAATTTCACGCTTTTTCAAGAAAAATCTTTGAAATGTAAAATTATATTCCATTACGGAAATGCAATAAAATGCTCTGTTACATAACCACTGAGGCAAGTATTTCAAAGTTAAGCAGAAACTTTTATCATTAAAGGAAGATTCAACACTAGAAAAGAAGCACAGCATTTCAGGGAGACTTATTTTATATCCAAGTAGTCACTGACAGGTCTAGAAGGCATATGGTTTTGTTACCTCAGTACAATGAACTGATCTTTTTCCAAGAGGCACCAGATGTTTTCAGAACACACTACCAATGTAACTGGCACTGGGTATCTTACAGGCACTTATCAGTCTGACCACATCACATTCTGCATAGTGTAATTCCGTTTATAATTTTATCAAGCAGCACATTTTACATCACTTAAGGTATACTGATAAGTTGTAAAAACACAGTATCCTAGACGAAGCTGAAGAGGTGTCACAAAACTCAACGTTGTCGTGCTGTGCCAGCAGCACATCTGCAGAACACACCGTCACTTCCAGTAACACGGCTGGAGCGTCTCATCTTTTCAGAACTGATGAGGAGAGAAGGTGTTTGGTTCTTTTACCTCTTTCCCATTCCACACAAAGATGTCTGCTCCATCAGCCAGCCCGATGCCATCCAGCGTCAGCTCATCTCCTGAAAAGGACAAAATCATCAAGTTCTTGCCCCCCACAAAACAGGCAAGCAGGGCCACCCGGTAAACTGAAATATGCTGGTACATTCTAGGCTGGCTCAAGTGTAGAATTATAAAAGCTGCCACATGATCAACACTTACATGAGCTAAGCTATGGCTCACTGCTGTAGCAAAAGCAACACAAGTGGGTACATGTCCCTGCAAAACTGTGACTGAGTAAAAAGGGCCGCAGCACAAAGGTTTCCATTCAATTCCACTTGCGAACAGAAGTTAGCACTTGGTGGCAAAGCTGCCTGAGCAAGATTACCTACATGAGATTTAGCAGCGAATCAACAGATTTAAACCAAAAAGACTGGATTTAATAAATGAGTTCAAGTCAGATTCAGATTTTTTTTTTTAAAAAAAGTCATTAGAAGAACTGCACTAGCATTTGGAGAAATATTTACAGTGGCTATGAGTGCCTCTGTATTCTGATGTCAGCATCGTGGAAAGCTGGGTTATGTTCTCTGAATTTTCTAATGTTCTCTAATTTTCTGAAACTGAATCACAAACAGTATAAAATTTAAAAATGGCTGAAAGGCTTTTGAAGATGAACACCTAGAACAGCGTAACAATACTGAACTCATGATTTTAAAATACTAATGTACTAAGAGTACATTAATATTTTATACATAGTATAAACTAATGTATTCATGCTAGGTTAGACCCAAGTTGAAGACCCAACCTTTGATGTTACCCTGGTTCTCCCCCATCATCTCCTCTACCTATTAGGTAAGTACTACAAAAACAAGCATTCATAAGCAAATCAAGGTCAAAATATAGACTGATAATTTGCCAGCAAATGCTTTAAACTTACAGTAAGACTGAAGATCTTAAGTATTTCACAACAAAGACTACACAACAGAGGTTACACATAAAGGTCTCAAAAGTCTTCATTTCAAGTACAAGAACATCTTAAATAACAGCAGTGGACACGCACCTAAGTTTGAATTTGAAGAGTGTGCAGTAATACACGACGTCAAGACATTTTACCTGTGAAATCCTCAACGTCTGCAGTAAATACACCATATAAATAACACGGAGGCCTTGTATGTAGCAGTCTTACCATCAAGTATCTGGTAAAGATGCAGTCCTGCTGGTAGAGGCTTGGCAATACTGAGAATCATGTCTCCTTCCCAAGACTCCAACATCTAATTGGGAAGAATAAAAACAAACAAAAAGAATGATATAAAACACCGGCAAGCAATGAGTCACAAGCAATGAGCTGTAGTTTTGAGTGAAAGCTGTTACAGCCTGGCTACCAAGCTCACTCGGTGACACTGAGCAAGTCACAGCTATTTATTTCAACAAGGCCAGTAATGGAGGAAACAGTCAAGCATTTCGAACTTGGCCTTTCAGACTAGTCTCCAGAGAGACCAAAACCTTCAGCTGGACACTAGCCAAAGGCTGTGAGGAACGGGAAACGCAAACAGGGTTTCCTGACACCAAGTTCACTTTGATTTAGATATTTGTGAAAAAATATCACACAAATAGTCATATTTCTTTAACACAGTAGAGAACAAATGTAAAGATATCACATTCAATTAAGATAAATACTTATTTTAACCGATTTTCTTTCTTACTCAACTAATCTGATTATTTCCCTTAAGGCCAACTAGCTCCTTGGAATTACAAAGACAAATCTGTCACAGACTGAAACAGTAAGAAGCAGTCTGGAATTCTGCAAAGGGTCAATTCATGCCCATGCATATGCTGCCCAAATACAAATAATTAGCTTGTGAGAGCTTTCAGGTCTACATAGAGCTCCATCAATTTCATGACTTCTTCAGTGCTTCAAGAGCAGACCTCAATTATAATTTTTAGCCCCCTAAAACTATATTTACAGTTGAAAATGTTTCACTGAGATAAAAATTGTGGCATAAACACATTTGTAAATGTTGTGGCTCAAGTAAAAATGAAGTGCTTGAGTTCATTTAATATAGCAAATACCTGGAATACTGATTGTCGGAGGTCTCCTAGTGTTTTTCTTTTATCAATAGTCAAATCCACAACACTTTCTTTCCAAGTAAGCGAAGGATGCAAAGCCCCGTTGTGGAATTTATAACATGAGCTCAAATGGAGATGTAAATCAATGCCATTGTTTGCCGAGTCACATTCCGCTCTTTGAAAGAATAACACAATAATAAACCAGAGAATATAACAGTAACAAATGGCCAGTTTATCTCAGAGATGCTTCTGCACAGTTGTCCTGGAACTGATACCCTCATGGTTAAATTTACTGTCGTGTTCCCCCTCTCCATCAAGGGGTGTGCAAACAGATGCTCAAAGATGACCGTGATTTACACACTGGGCAATACAGAGCTAGCGTAGATAACCTCCACGTGAGCACTATATATACATTCTGTGTGTTTCTATACTTTGCTTCTACCTTTCTAAATGGTGTGACAAGCTTCATCTTTTAGAGATGTGGAGATTGTAGGTTTTCAGGCTGTGTTCCAAATCAGCACTCTGTTGAAACGCAGAGAGAAAAACTGCATGGGAACAGAGTCAGGACACACACAGCCACGCCTTCCTCCTTTATTCCTGTATCCAGTTCTATCAGCTAAACATGGAAGCAAATAAAATATAAAGGAATGAAATCTGCACAGTATAGAGACATTACACAAGACTTGCATCTTCTGTGCATGCCTGTATTTTGATAGCTTCACTGAGAATCAGTTCTCTGTGTTCCTCAGCAGAAAAGATTCAACCCCCCCGAATACCACTAGCTCCTTCCTCTACGTTTATGTCAAAAGATACCATTTATCTGTTGTTTCACAATGAACCAAGCCGCTCCTCCTTCTCCCAATGGAGAACTCCCTCTGTAAACATTATTTTTACGTGCTCCATTCTCCCGCCAGAATTGCACTGCATTTTGCCAAAAGAAGGGAACAATTTTTTACTGTAAGCAAGTTTCCCTTGAAATTCTGTAGAAAGCCTAGTCACGCTAGTAACAGGGAAGCAGGGAACAGCAGAAGGTAGAATCTGGGCACACAAGTTGTGTTCCTCTACAACCCTGAATCATTTTAGTATCTGGCCAGATTCAAGGAGCTTCTTTCATCTTACATCACTTTGGAGATCTGCAGATTAAGAATGCTGTTCAAGAGATGCGTACAGTCACATAAATATACCTCTTTTTCTGTAGTTCAGTATTAGCAGCATTCATTTCATTCAGAAGGTGTTCGGGAATTTGGTACCTTGGATTTCCTCGCGCTGCAACAAATAATATAGGCTAGTTTGGCCTCAGCTGCTTAAAACGTGTTTTGGCAAACAAGAAAAGTGATCAAGATGAGACATTGCAGTATGGAAATCATTGAAAATTCAGAGCAATAATGTTGTATCCTTTCATAACAGAGAAAATTAAACTGGAAGATGACACATAGAACAAACAAGTGCTTTTAGCTCT
>NW_009708790.1:0-15058 GCF_000703405.1 Apaloderma vittatum | reverse complement strand
TCCCTAAAGGAAATCGATACCTGAATGCCATTAGCAACATGTACTTGTTTCAGCAGATGTTCTGGCAGTTCTTGTGAAGCATAGTAGCAAAAAGTTAGTGTCAGGTATAACCAATTAACTGCTCACTACTCCCCTGAAGGTAACCTCTGTGTATTTTAGTTAACTCTTTTTGCAAATGAGCGCTAGAAAGAAAATTGCACCTTCAATTCCTAGAAGGGACAGAAATGCCCAACAGCCTTTGCCCTCCAGAAAACAAACTGCCAAGGAAGGAAGCCCCCAGAATATCAAGATGAGCTTTGTGTACCTTCAGGAGGCCTTTTTAACTGAGATTTCCGATAGAACAGCATGTAGGCACTCTCTTTACCCTGAAACTGTTTCTCAATATCCTTCTCCTCGATTGGCTGGACTTTTGAATCGTTCAAGTCGAACCAATGGCAACCAGCAGAATTGTCTTTTAGGCTTGTGAGCTTTTTCTCTGAATTGCACCTGACATCATTCTTCCGAGGCACGCTTTGGAGATCTCGTCCTCCAGAATTTGACTTAAACGCGAGTTTGTGGTTTTCCTTCAGACCGACCTTAAGACCATCAGGACTGAACTGAAATATCTGAGGATGATTCTGCAAATACTAAAAAGAACACAAGGACATGATGAAGAAGATATCCAGTTTAGAATAAAGCAGACTGCATTAGTTACTTCACCTGATTTAGTCTCAAGTTGATGCACAAACCCTATCTCTTCAGACTTAAGTTTTATGATGCTTCCTTATGTATTTCCTCAGTTTAAAAAGAAAAAAATCTCATCTTCCTGCCACCACTTCTCTGCCTGATCTTTTATATGCTGTTGCTGGTTTTGTTTCTAAAAACTATTATGCAAGAAATTGGAAAATAACTGTTTTCAGCATACATGCATCACTAAATTAAATGAGAATAACTTCTGAATTTCAAGGACTGCTTGAGATCCTGTAGTCCTTTTAAAGCACTTCTCACAAGTGCACACACTCTCTCTCCCTGGAGAGGCAGCACAGGGAGTGATGCTCTATAGTCAATCAAAAAGTTTCTGCTTTATCAGAGACACAGAATACCATCCCAACTAGTTTAGCCCTCTTTCTGCTTCCTAATCTCTGCAGAATTGCTCCCTTCTGTATTTACCAGACAAGGATCTGAGCTCAATTCTGATCTGTGGAGTTGTACCTCACCCAAATTAACACTGCCCATTGTAGCATCTCAGGAACTTAAAACCTTCTCGTTGTTTCACCCAGTTTATCCACTTTGTTCTCTACTTTCATTTTAGCAGTACGCAGATACTCCAAACATGCTTTATGTCCAAATTACACAAAACAAAATTGTGGCTCTTGAAGGATAGGGAGAGGTGGGTGATGGTCACCAGCCACCCTCTAATCCCTCCCATAAAACTAAAAAAAGAACCCAAACCCTCCAAAGGAAAAAAAAAGAAAAAAGCTAACAAAAAAAAAAAAAATCACAAACCACCACAACAAATCACAAAACAAAATCAACTCCCCAAAATCTGAATTTCGGTTTCAGTCTTAACCAAAAACTCATTTGATACTTCAAAAAGTGAAAACCAATTTACAGTTATTTCAGTAAGGCAAGTATTGCACTGATCAATGTGCTTTTAGTATAGATCCTGCACTTGTGAAAAAGGCAGCTTGGGTAATAGTGACAGCAGCACTCAGACTTTGTAACTGTTCATACTGGGTTGCTCACAACTTGTTTCTACCACTTCCTCACCCAAGTCAGAAAAGCATCTACCTCTGCAGAAGACTTGCATCCAGATTTCACAACTACATTTAAATAATCTGTGATTCTGTTAGTACTATTCAAAAAACAGTCAAACATTAATTTCCCACATATCTATAAAATAAATGCTAAAGTGTTTGAAAAAACAGTAACTAATGGACAAATATTGATACTTCCAGTAAAATCTTGTTTTATGCACATACCCCAATCAACTAGAAAGTGGCATACATTTTCAAAACCTCATTTCTGTTGTGGCTGTGAGGAACTATTACATTACTTTAATTCTCATGAATCCTTCTATTAGTGTTGTTGCAGTTTCATCCACAGGCACCAGTGAAACAAGGTGCAGCAGGCAAAGTTAATTATTATATAGGACAATCATACAGATGGAAAAAAAAAAGACATAAGCTTTCAGGCAGACAATCCCTTGAAAATCTTGTCCTCCAGTTTACTAATTTACCTTACAAACCTCTCTTGCACATGCTCTACCTTGCTAGTCCAAGTGCCAGTATTTCCCACTGCCATCCTACTGACTATTCAACAGTTATCTCAACACTAAATAACAAACTAACATATATACATGTTACCTTTCGTAATGGTCCATATTGTTTTCGGTATTTCTTATTCCAGGACACCCTTTTTTTCTCCAATAATTTCTGCCCTAATTGATCCACAGGAATTTGCTTTGTTTCGTCCTACAGAGAAATTAAAAAGTAGCATAACGACGAGTACAAAAGTCAAGGGATCAACACAAGGAAGCCAATTCTGATGTGCTGAAATCATTCCTGTTTGTTAATAAGCCAATATAACATCATCTTTTGCAACAGCTTTGGTGAGACACTTAAATACTCAAAAAGAGATGATTATTTTTATGAAGAGCCACTATTAAAGTCAGGTTAAGTTATAAGTTTTATATGCTTCACAGTAAGCTCAGAAAAGTTCTGTAGACTTAAAACTGCCCACTCATGCATACATTATCCCTTTTTCTAGTTCCCTAACAGCAAAATCAAAGCAATAAACTCCTTACATACCATACCTCTGATAAAATCCCTTTCAACACTGCCAATGGATTTTCTTCTACTTCGGCATTTTCTGTATCTCTTACAGCCTTATCTTCAATCAGCCTATCCTCTTCTTCCTGGCATAAGAAAAATAAGAGACTCAACTACTGTTGTTTCACACACAAATGGCGTATTTTGATTATAACCTGTGCTAATATTAGCACCCACAATTCAGAAGAGTAAAGGAAATTCTCCTAAATTGCCTCCGCCACCCTATACCGATTGTATATTGCCATACAGAATAGCCACCATTAGGCTTTTATTAGCAGAAAAAGCATTTGTGTGATTTACAAACAGCCAGATACGTCCACTACAATGACTGTGCTAGTCTGGTGCAAAGATATTAACTCATTTGGGAAAGAAGTGAACCCCCTACTGTGAGACAGTTCAGCTAAAATTGGCTACAAAATCTTGATAGAGATCGCGAACTGTGGAAAACGAGGCTTCTGAAAGAGATAAGAGACCAAATGCCTCACTAAAATGTTAACTCAGATGTACATTTCACCCACTAGCTCTTAATACTTTTCTGAAAAATGAGACACATCTAAAAAGTAAGGAAGAAAAACTTCTAGGACTTACTTGTATTTGCCAGTTTCCTAATTCATCCACATCTCTGATATAAACATGATAGTGTCCTCCATAGCAGCCACCTTTATGTATAATAACAGAGAAGAGCTCATACATGTACTCTGAATCATCCATTTCAGTCTTTAAAAAGAAAAACAATAATAGTAACAATAATATATATCAGCAAGTCTTTCACACAAGGACAGTTTTACACCATCAGCACAGCTGCAGGTATCTCTCAGCGTGCATTCACACGCGTAGAGACTGAAACGGCTTTTCAGTGCTGAGGAACCCAAGCATGGACCGACACAAACCACAAGGCAAGGCACAGGCTTATTAAGCAACTTGTAAAGCAGTATTAGCAATTCAAAATTTCAAATAATGAAACAGTGACGCAAATAACAGAACAGCTCAACCTGCTTGTTCATAACCAGGCTTATTTTGTTTAAAAGACTAGAGAGAAAAAAAAATGCCACACACTTATATACACAAAGCAACTGAAAAAAAAGACTTCCTCAAATGCAAACAGTTTGCACTGCAATATTTCACTGAGAGAAATGTAATTTTCAATAAGAGTGCTGCTATTGAGTATATTCTTTATATATTTCAAGGATCCAAAACTGTCGTCATGCACTGCTATAGCTCAGTTTATAATCAAAATAACATGCATAGGAATGCAAAGACAAATTCCTAACAAAAATAAAATAACTACAGGCACATAAAACATATATAGCTAAATTTATACATGATGTTATCAGACAATGACAACACAAATATCAATTTCTGTTTCCAGGTGATAATCTTCCTTTCAAACAAAGGTCAGATCAAGTTTCAGGTCATTATTATACCTTTTACCCGATATAAGCTACAAGTTATTTCCCACTTAGAAAGTGTTTTTTCAGAAACAAACTGGAATTGTGAAAAATTGGAATTGATGACAGAGTAGAACCCCACAAAGTCTCTCACATACCTTGCCCTAACAAAATGCAAAATAAAAGATAACTTGTCCTCGAGATAACGGTTCTCTGCTGAGTATACAGAAACTTTACCAAATGTAATAGTACAAACCTGCTCACAAAAAGGCCTCAGATTTATCTGGATAGGGAATGTATAGCAGCTCGTTTCCTTGTACCGTTCACACTTCTCAAAGTCGAAGTTAAATCTCAGGAGGGAAATGGTGAGAAAGGGCGGCAACTTGCGTAGTTTAGCGGACTGCAAAATGATTTTAAAATATTGTAAGCACACGGTTATAACAGAACAGTTTCCACTGTGCTATGGTCAACTCTTCATTTTCCAACAAAGCTTTGCTACAACCAGGCAGACATGACCAGTGTCATAGCTTTTTAAATGCCATCCCTAAATTCTCTATTTCTCTACCAACTAAACATTGTAAAAGCAATCAAGATTCTTCCCTTCTGTTAAGCCCTACACCTTCAGTGAATGGTGATCGCCAGTTCCATCCTTTATCCTGCTACAGACATTGCTGAAATTCTAGTCAGTAAATACATTTCCACAGCCCTCATGTTCTTTGGGAGGGGATTTTCCTAATTTTATGTTAAGAAACAACTGCTTCAAACCCCTGGGTTTGTGCTTATGTGTGAAGTCAAGCTACACAGCATCTTCCCAGCAACTTTGCTCTCAGCCCCTTGCAGAGCAGCTGCGACCACCAGTCCCACACAGACCAGAAAAACCATAAACCCTCAAAGGCTGCTGACCAGCAGGTGCTGCAGAAGAGCAACACAGCTTCCACAGTAGATCTACCACTCCCAGATGAAAAACGGGGTGCTCAGCATCTGGTGCAGGCACTGACACCACACACAAGAAAAAAATAAAATTAAAAAAAAAAAGTTACAAATGAAGCTCAAACTACAAACATACCCTACAAGGTTGCTTCTGCTGCAAGGAAAGGACTTCAACTGAGGCTGGGGCTATTACTCTTCTGGCCCTTCCTGGTCATCTTCTCCAAATGCAGCATTTGTACATCACTTGAGGTTTACTCCAGTGACCTCTGAGGAGTTTTCCAGTTCTTTGGGGTTGTGTGACCCCAAGTGTAGGTCAGGGCTCATGCAGGCACAGCGTTTCCAAGTGTGGAAGCCAGAAATGATCCTATTTGTAACATAACTAGCTCCAACAGATGTATGTTGTCCAGAAAAACAGATCACTCCCACATGTATTTTGCAGCCTGCTGCTGAGTGACTGCTGGGCTGCCTCTGAATGCAGCAGAAATGGTCTGAAAAATGTCGCAGAATGTTCGGGGTTGGAAGGGACCTCTAGAGATCATCTAGTCCAACCTCCCTGCCAGAGCAGGATCACCTAAAGCAGGTTGCACAGGATGGCATCCAGGCAGGTTTTGAGTACCTCCAGAGACAGAGTCCATCACCTCTCTGGGCAGCCTGTTCCAGTGCTCTGCCACCCTCAAAACAAAGAAGTTTCTCCTCATGTTCAGATGGAACTTCCTATGTTCAAGTCTGTGCCCATGAGCTCTTGTCCTTGCCACCAGTGAAAAAAGACTGGCCCCATCTTCCTGACAGCCTTCCTATAAGTATTTAAAAGCGCTGATAAGACCCCAAGTCCCTCAGTCTTTCTTCATAAGAAATCATCTTTGAAGCCCTTCTCTGTACCCTCTCCCGCAATTCCCTGTCCTTCTTCAACCAGGGAGTCCGGAACTGGACACAGTACTCAGCAGAATACATCACAGTGACATTTTGCTTAATACTTGCCAGGTTGCTTGAAGAAAAGGGCCTTGCCCAAGATCTGTGGACTAGGGTAAAGATGACGATGCTGCTCTTGAGCAGCAAGGGGTAGGTGTATCCCAGAAGACCCTACAGACAGCCACAGAACAACCAAGGAATAGTTAAAACCTTCCTCATTTATACAGAGGACCTTGGCAGGAAAGCCAACCTAATCCATTCCAATAAGGAAGAGTCATTAATCAAGATCAAAGAACTTGATGGACGAGCACGTCAGGAACCCTGGCGTGAAGTAAAACCAACCGTCTTGCAGCACCTCTGAGTGTAAGCGTAGATTCAACGGGCACACTTCTGAGCCTCTCTAACGTATTCAGCCAACTCTCCATTTGCAGAACCTCAACACAGAGTCTCCCAGAAACACACATAAGGTTTAAGAAATCTCCTAAATTAGGTATTCCATTTGCATCAGTTGCGAAGACTACGTTGCAGAGCTTAGGGGCACAAAGAATTTTGGATCTTTTTACAAGTTTGACAAGTTTTCACAAAATTTGACAAAGTTCTGGAATGCGAGGTTCTTCAACTACAAGTATCTCTAGAGGCTAAGATGAAAAAGGGAGAAGAATAACATTCAAAGACCCATAGAGCACTGACAGGAAGAACAGAATGGGTAGGTATGGATCATCTTGTCTTCAGAACAGGCTGGGTGCGGGGTCGCACTGTTTGGCAGCTGCCTTCCTGATGTTGCCACCAAGCCTAGAGTGACCTATCTAGCACCTCACTTGCTGTCAGCGTTGACTCTCACTAGGGTTTGCTGTGACCAAGTGCTAGCAGGCCCACAGAGCCACAAGGAACAGTCATGCTGACACAACATTCTGCAGCTTTCTAGCACAGCCCCTCTCTTTTGGGGTTGTCCATTCATACCAGGCATGCCCCAGCTACGTGGCTTCTTACCCAATTTCAGTGTTCCTACTCTCTCCTTGCATGAACTGAGAGGTAAGCAATTCTTATATCGCACTCCCTTGAACCCAGCAGAGTTTAACTCAAACAAGCCCTTATGAACAAGCCATCTGAGGCACTGGCAAAAGTTCCTGAACTCCCTAGTCACATATTAACTTCATCTGTCCTCAGCTTGCCTGTCCACCCAGTTCACTCCTTTCCACATTAAGGGTGCTGTAAAGTTTGGATTGCACTCATCCTGCTGCAGAACAGAGTGACCACAAAGGGCATTGCTGTTGTGAAAATAACAGAACGTCAGAGTGCACTAACAGCTGCCTATCTGTGTTCTCCCTTTACAGAAAAACAGTGCGAATAACAGAAAAAATGAGCAACTTTTTAAAAAAACTTGCGATGTGAAAGTAGAAAACCAAACACTGATTTGTATCATTCCAGAAAAATGCAATTTAAAATACCTACAGTTCTCATAAAGCTCTCACTGGGTTGCCCCTCCCTGGCTAAAAAGATAGTTGAGAAGACAAATAAAAAGTCTTACATTCAATTACTGTGTTGGGGAAAACAGTCCAAACTGTCATAAACCGAACAAGCAGGGACAAGGTGTCAGCACAAGGATGCTGCAGGCTGCACTGGCATACAGACAGTAACTTGTGTCACCGGCCAAAGCCCTCAGGGTCACACACACAACTCCTCTGGAGGAGTCTGCTCTGGAGTCACCCAAGGTGCCCAGGGTGAAGGCAGGGAACCAGGCCAAACAAAGGAGTCTGCATGTCCCTGGGGATCACCCTCAATAAACATCACAGGCTTAATGTCAACAGTTCTCTGTTGAACGCTGAGGAACTCCAATGACTCAGCACAGGAACAGGGTCACTGCCATTTGGCTTGACAAGTCATTATTTAAAAAGCAACTCAAACCCAACGGTTTTCACGCATAGCTGAGTACAGATCAAAGCAAATCATTAACTAGGAGATTAAGACAAAGGAGCAGAACTCAACAGATAAACCAAGGTGCTTCCTTCAGAAGAATCTTCAAGCTCAGCCTGAAGGAGAAGACTCTTCCACAGTCCATATTCTGCCCACAGGAACCTGACTTTGCAGCTTTGCTCCACCTAGATTTTTATCCTTCTCCTTTCAGTCCTGATAGACAGAAACTCCTGGTGGCGTCCACGGCTGGAAGCCACTAACTCAGCATGTGGCCACTGGTTCAAAACCTTGCCAAGAGAACACAAAAAGTGGCGGTTGCTGAACCAGAAGTAAAGTGGCAGATGGGAACAGCACAGGCACACATGGTGAAAACATAGCCAGTGTCTTTCACATTAGAACAGCTGGATGGTTCCCTGCATGAACACGTTCTTACTCATCTGAAGGCTCTAGCACTACAGAATATATTGAAAACATCTACTAAGGGGTTGACTTATCACTGCAAGGATGTATTTGGCATCAGGCAAACAACGCAATACCTGGATCAACAGATGCCATTTCCCTGTGCAGAGCAACCGCCATTCATTATTTTGCTCTCCCTCTTGGGTCTTTGGTGAGAGAATTTTCACAGTTTTCTTTATTACATGGATCTGTTTATTTTTATTTTATGACACAGCTTTTCTTTTAGCCTATCCGCTGAAATGCCTATAGCCAAGTGGCTTTAGGAGGTGTGTGAATGAGGCAATATTCTCGAAACCACATGCCATCCCATTCACCACTGGCTATGTTAAATTCTGCAACAATAATCAAGTCAAGATATGAGTCACACGAGCTCTTCTTGACATAGTTGATGGGGTTTAAAAAAAAGAAGTCAGATTTTTGACATCCTCTGTCTGATTGCAGGCAAGGATTTTTTTATGTCTGAGTTAGAGGGTAGACATAGCAATGTAAACAAAGTGCTTGTTAGCAAAGAGAATGCTAAAATCCACCAAGACGTTACCTTTGAAGCTTCAACAAGTTTATCACAGGCTCCACATCGGTATAAGTTCTCATTTTCAAAGTATTCTTCTTCTACATACATGTTCCACAGGGCCTCCTCCAAGCTAGCAACACCTTTCACTGCCACTGTGAGGTCTAAGAAATCTTCCTATGCAGAGACAACAGAAAAATAAGGTAGTAAGTGGTGCAATTTCATGGTTCAGTAGAAAGTTATTCATCCCATTCACCAAAACAGACTTTCATTGCTGATGGGGCAAACAACCCCACATACATCCACAGAAGACAAATTAATTAAAACCAAACAAAATCACTTTTTTTAAAGAGCACAAAAGACTGTAAAGATATGTTTTACTGTTTTTATCCCACCCATTCAACTCTCTGTTAACTACATCTACTAAAGGCAACGCTTGCCAATTCATAACATGCAGTAACACTTGTCTTTTTACCTCTGAGTCACAGCCTGATGGAGGTGGTTTAGAAAATGCCAGCCAAGACTTAACAACAAAGTCGTACATCATTTCATGTTTTCAGGTCTGCAGCACCCTAACCAACACACACTACTTATATTCAACAAGGCCAGTTACACTCAAGAAAGATGTCATTATTTTTGGAGTTAAAAAAACAAACAAACAAACAAACAAAACCAAACCCCAAACATTTAAAGTATCTTAAACATACTGAACAGAAACCTAGCCTGGGAAATCATCTGGCTTTACCTGTCTCTCGCTGATATTTTTGCATTCTTTACAAACAATCTGGTTGACAACAATCCCATGGTACAATCGGTTAATCAGGTCATGACCCGAAGTCCCCACAAGGGAAGTTTCCAAAGCACTGAACAGAATCCGATTTAATTCTTGCACATCGTGCTGCCTCATTTCCTGCATGATAAAAAAAAAATAAGACAGATTTGAAGAAATAGTGTATTCTGCTTTGCTTATTGCTTAAAAACAACATATTGTGACAGCTGCCTTAATGACTACCCATACTTTTACTACCTTGAGCAGTAAGTCACTATATTATTATCTGTTATTCCTTAGTTACTGCTCTCCAAGTATTACACAAACTATAACCCGCATAAAACACTTTTACTTGGGTAGACTTAGACTAAACTCTACGATAAGTTACACAGTTCAATTTAGGTAAGAACCTAAGCATTTGAGGACAAGAACTCAAATTACTTCTGGAAAATCATTCCTGTAAAAACAAAGGAAAAACTACCGAAATTGTATCTAACAGAACAATTTAATTCTGTTGCTTGCAGTAAACAATTGGCCTGTATTTCATGTAGAGATACAACAGCTGACCCAACGCAGTGCTACCTCCACAGCTTGAAGTATTTTAAGGTAATTCTTAAATGCCAGAATTAAAAAAAAATCTCCTTCATTCAGGCAAAAGTTTATCAATGATTGTGTCACTGAGGGTGGTTTGTACCTCATGGCTGTTCCATCCAAAGCTCTCAGTGAGGTCTGTTGTAGACGCAGCCTGCTGGTCTAAGAGCAGAAGCTGAGCAAATAACCGTTGAAGTTGTAATGGAATTATTCGAACCTAGAAATAAGAAATGAAATATACCCAACAGATCAGAGTCTTCAAAACAATCATTTACAATAAAAAAATTATTTATTACAAGACTTGTAACAAACCACTACTGTCTATGCCTTTCATCTGCAGTGCCTCACCTTACTCAAACACAGTCACGGAACATACATTTTGTGATAAAGTAAAACTGTAGGGATTAAAACAAAATCATTGCCATCGTAGAAAAAGGACAGCTTTCTCTGATATTTTTAACAACACTAAACCCTAAGAACTTGGCTACAAGACAGCGTGACACACAGATTTAACACGTGCTACTCCTTGCTCAGTAAAGGCTGGATGGTGGCAGGGAGGAACGGAACAGGAAGGATGGTTAACATCGACAGGCTTGATCAGCTAGCTATATTTATCTTTGACTTAAAGGAAAAAAAACTTCCAAGCAACCAGTTATGCCACTTTAACCCAAGAACTAAGGAATGAAATTCTGCAGTCAATTTTAGAGTATTTTTAAACACATCTTACACTTCAGTCCCATACCACCTAGTGCATAGGTGAGCCATTAAACCTCCAGAGAGCCTCAATGCACTCAACAAGGCTGCACACAGTTACTTGTTCTTTCATGGTGACCAATAAATCGAAGCACTGTAGCTTCAATTACAGAAGAGAAAAATATTTTTTTAAAAAGGCACTACAGATTTTGAGATTGTTCCTGCTCCCCTCGAAGACAAAATGATCTGTGCTATCAATTTCAGCAGAAACAGGCTCAGTATCTTACTTCTGAAGCAAAAGCTTACAGCACCAAAAACTTACAACCACACAAAAAACTGAGTATGGGCCAACCAAACTATCAGTCAGTATCAAACCAGGCTTTCCTTCATAAGAAGTTTCTTGCAAATTCTCCTAAGAAGTTTCATGCAAATTGGAACATATTCTTCTGAATCAACATCGGGCAATGATTAACGACACGATGATTTTAAATACCTTTGCATCTGGTTTACTGCTATCATCCAAAGTCCCAAGTTCTTCAGGTCCTAGAGAGAACAGTGCCTCTGTAATTGTAAAGAAAAACACCTCTTTAAAAAACACAATATCCCCTCTTTAAAGTTTTCTTGTATTTTAACTGTCACACACTACGATTCTATCCTTTTTTTGTAAATAAAAGACATTAAACAACATTTCTGAACATTGTTCATCCTTGCAACTGGTTCAAACTGTAACAATAAAGCATAACCAAGCTTGAAGGTGTTTAAAGGGCAAAATATTTTCCGGAAAGTGTAATGGTTGCAGTTTAACAAATAAATAAATGACACTTTATAGAGAACAATAACCTCTATTAGTCACACAAATTGTTAACTGTCTGCCTGTGAGAAAAGCTAATGTTTACCATACTTACATTTTTGTGCAGAGGTGACAATATTAACTTTACAGACTAATAGCTCTGAGTATTCTGTAACAACTTATTTGAAGTGTACTGGAGTAAACTGCTCCTGAAAGCAATCTGTGCCGTGGTATTTCTTTAACAAATAACTAGAAATGCAAGTCATTGTAAAATATCAATTCCAACATCATTGTAAGAAGATTTTGAACACGTTACCTCTAAATTCCGGTGTGAAAAGCAAAGTCTGCAGAAGGGAATTGAGATAGCAGGTCCCACCCTGATTTTTTATACCACTTAGGTTGGTGAAATCCCTGGGAGCTGGAGGCTCAGAATCTCTGGGCTTTGATTTCTTCCCTTTTCCACAATGATTGTTTGAAATAAAGGAAAAATCCTCTTCAAATAAGTCCCCAAACATTGTGAAGGCAAAACAGTCCTTTAAAAACATGAAATTATCTGTTTATTATAAAAAATATGCAATTGAATCCACTCCCCTCTCATCTTCCAAGATGAACCTTTCAGCCCTGATCAAAGAATTTGTTCATAACTTTTCAACTTATTCTGTTAATTCTAAAAAAGAGTCATCAGCGATGTACAAAAGTGTGCACTAATACAACAAAAAAGAGTCAATTATAAGGGTTTATGTTAGCACAAGCCTGAATAGACTTTTAACTACAATCAAATTTACATCAATAAAAACATACAGCAAAATAAACAGGCCCTTCTGAACATCCATAATTAACCAGCACCCAAGTTACCCAGTTTCCCGCAGGAAAACTTCTCAAACTCATCAAAATCCCTGCACTGTTTCACAACAAAAACATGTGCGCAAATAACCTGTCTCTGGTATCGTGCAGTTCAGATGAGAAGAGCATAGTAGTCAAAAATACCGCAGTATTTTATGAAAATACTATCACTGATTCCAGATATTTGAGTCAGAAACTCACTGGCAACTAATTTCTTTTTATGGAATTTTTTTCAGTCCTTTTTGGAAGCCTCGAGACCCGTTCAGTCCCCATGTGTTGCCTGATCTAGTTGAGAGGCGTCCCTGCCCGTGCCAGGGAGGTTGGACTAGATGATCTCTAAGGTCCCTTCCAGCCTAGGCCAGTCTATGATTACCATGTACCAGGACTCCCAAAGTTAGCTCCCCTTTGTTTAGTATCCTTATCTACCTCCTCTGAATCTCTTAAACTTCTCCTTCTAAACTACTCAGAAATCCGTTTCTGAGATCAGAGCTGCCTAAAAATATTCAAGCTGTGCACAAACCATGGCCTTCTATAGTGAAATAACAACGTTCTGGTTTGTTGTCTTTTTGTACAACTGCTGAGCACTAAACTACTTTTAAGCAACGTTTATTACTACTCCAAGGCCTCACTCCTGTTTGTTTCTTCAAGTCCCATCACTATATATGGACTTTACAGAAATATATGTGTGTATATATATGACCATAAAGCTGTGACCCTCTGTGCCTCATGCTACACCTGTTTGGACTTGCCTACAATGAGTATTACCTGCTCTTGGTTCATTCAGCTGCCTTTTAGCATAAAGACTTTAAAGCTGACTGATGGCACTTGTCTTTACGAGAAGAATTAATCACCTCAGCATTAACTGTTTATTTGATAGTTTACAATATGCTGAACACAGGCTCTAGCAAAAATACAAAGAAACTCCATTCCACTCTCCTCTGTGACAGCTGATCTTTCCTTTCCTATCTTTTCGGTAATTATTTATCAGGCAACAATTTTCTTCTCCTGTGTCAGCTTCATTTCTTTAGGAGCCTTCAGTAGCAGACTTTGTTAAATGCCTTTTGAAAATCCCAGTGTAGCTGGAAACTCCTCATTCAACCAACTGCTAGTTTATCAGGCACCTCCTAAAACATTTTTTATGAAATAGCATTACACTAAGCCCATTTTAGCCCCTCCCAGAGCCGAGGAGCTTTCAGGCAAAAGGCTATGATCAGAGCAGCTGACTATGAAGCAACATGACAGTGTTCATTCTGCTTGTTCTATAACGCTTCAGCACTTCGTACAATAGATATCCCCTTACAAAGCCCTCCCAAAGTAAAATAACATGGCTGGCAATACTTCTTAATGAACACAGACAAGAAAAAATCATTCTGATCTCTTTGCTTTAGGTTTTTCTTCTCTGAATGCAGCTTTTGCACCTGGACTGTAAAAAAAAGATTTAAAAAGTCTGTAAAGGTCTTGCCTCTCATGCTTCAAGACAATTACTAAGTTTAGCACTGTTCCCAAATTGTCTTACAGCCTTCATTCATTTTTGCAGAAGGTCTGCTGCACTTCATGCTACACTTTAGCATTTCATAGAATCACAGAATGGTTTGAGTTGGAAGGGACCTTAAAAATCATCTAGTTCCAACTCCCTGCCAGGGGCAGGGTCACTTCCCAATAGACCACGTTGCTCAAAGCATCATCCAACCTGGCCCTGAACACTTCCTATGACTCTTCCTATTTTCCTTATGTGAATGCACAACAGCTTCCTACCAAAAGACTTGTTCACCATAAAAAGGTGCATATCTAGGAGACAGCTATCATCTTACTGACAGTCTGCTGTATCCACCCACCACTCAGCAGGACAGTGCCAAATCCTCCCCCACTCCTTATTTCTGGTTCCTCACTGCAGCTAGCAGTTTCCTTCCCTTAAAAATCATACAGTCATATAGATTAGAATGAATCTCTGGATGTTCCCAGTCCAACACCCTCACAAAGCAGGGCCATCTTAGTGCATATTGCTTATTAGCACTTTGCCCTGCTCAAGCTGGAATAATTCCATGAAAGCAGACCCCCAAAGTCCTCTAAGCCTCTATACTCATTATCTCTGATGGAAACTTCCCATGCTGTAACTTGGGTCTAGCATCTCTCATCCTTCGCCAGTGCACCTCCTATAAAAACCAGCCCGTGCCTACACCCTCCAGCAGTATGGTCTCACAGAATCACAGAGTGGTTTGGGTTGGAAGGGACAGTAAAGATCACCTAGTTCTAACCTCCCTGCCAAGCGCAGGGACACCTCCCACTAAACCAGGTTGTTCAAAGCCCCGTCCAACCGGGCCTTGAACGCTTCAGGGGGGCTGGAACTAGATGATCTTCAAGGTCCCTTCCAACGTGAACTTATGATTCTATAAACGTGAACCTATGATTCTATTCACGTGAATGTGATTCTGTGACTTCCAGGGATGAGGCATC